>NC_088875.1:47823987-47937249 GCF_032884065.1 Artemia franciscana
CAAAATAACTATCTCGAAATTTTGATTGGATATATTTGGGGAAATAATGGGAGGGGGGCTGGTTGCCCTCCAATCACTTTCTCCTATTAAAGAGGGCACTTCGAAAATATTTAGACGAAAAAAACACAACAGAGAAAGGTTTCCAAGAAGATGTTCTACTACTTTTATAATATTTTATTTTTTATATAATTATCTAATATCAACTATTAATAAAATAATAAGAAAAACACTTCCCTCCAAAAGCCATAGTATGATATGGAGGAAAGAATAATCAAACAAGTCCACAAATATAAAAAAATATAAGTACTAACATTAGCCTCAGAAGGGGTTTAGATGACAAAACATAACTACAAAATCACCCACCCTACTACCGCTCACTTAATACCGAAGCCCTTCTTTAAAAAAAAAACATCAGTCAACATAAAATACTAACATTAATGATTTAATAACATTTTATTCTGTCAATTATCTATCCTGTTACTTGATCATTAAATCATATTTAGAAAACAATCCGTTTTCAACAGCCTTTAAATTCACTTAAATTACAACTACTTTTAATATCCCATCTAACGAATTTCATAACTTATTCTACAACGAATGGTCAACGATAGTCTCCCCTGTTGGGGAGAGTTTAAAGTTTTTTTGCAGGTTTAATGTTGCTTAGGTTACGTTTCTAGAACCACGAAAGTGTTTAAGCAGTTTTTAGTAAAAGCTAGTCAAACTCATTCCTTTAATTTTATTTTAAACCAACCTAAACCCAAAAACGCATGCTTAGATGCACTAATCACAATCATACACACATCCAGTAAATTCCCAATCTTATGTTTATCCATTCAAATTTTGAACATTTTTGGAGCGCCCCAAATTAGCCTGGCGAACTAATCTGACAACACCACACACAGGCAAAAGTTCAAGCCTTTTAGGTTAGAAATGCACCTTTCCTATGCGATTAAAAGCGCTCAAATATTCGGTACAAACTGGGCAACAAACTGAGCAAAACATAAATGCTAAAACTTCCTTTCGTCCCATACTAATTTAGTACACAAACAAAGCTAAATATTGACACACAGGGTTGCCACAACAAGACTCGCTTCAGATTCACAAGTTCGCTTCTGACACTCAAGTTCGCTTATGATTCTCAAATTAGCTACTGAAAAAGTATGTAATTGAGTAGCCGAAATACTTTTTGACAATTTTTAACTTCTCTTGTGAAGGTTCAATATTCAATGGAGAAATTTTTTATTTAAGAAAAGAAAAATCTAAAAAGAATAACGGTACTTGTTAATTATACGGAACACACTCAAGAATGTCGCTCCGTAAGATCTGACAGAACCGATTAGCCACTCAACAATCGGTCATAATTTGCTTACTTTGAGAGTGAAAAACGACGATGTAGGTATATCTCTTTTGAAAATATAGAAAGAATAACGGTTCAACGAACAGGGTTTATATCTTAACTTAAGATAAGGAAAATCTAAAAAGAAGAATCTAAAGAAAAGTAACCTTAATTCATTTGGCAGTAGTCCAGTTCGACAAAAATATGGGAATATTTTTCATTTTAATTTGTTTTAAAAAAGTGCAGTCAATCAAAACACAGTCGACAGGGTACATCTAGGGGAGCTTCCATTGCAATTTTACTAACCCCCCCCCCCTAAACCTCTAATAATTTTTTTTTAAATAGCCCACAAATATCCATTCATGTCTTTCCGAATAGCTATTGAAAGTAAGAAAAAAGCAGAAATCCAAAATAGAGACAGAAAAAAGATTTCATTATTTATTTTGGAAAACGAGTATTTCATTAAGTTTTAGATATTTAAAATTACGTTATTTGTGCAAATGTTTTATTTCTGTCTAATTTCAACATACCTGAATGCGATGTTTTAGCAAAGCTCGTCCTTCTGCATCGACACTACCAAACTTCAGGTAAAACTCCAAACAGTTCACCTGAGGAAAAAAGAGGCAAATTATTGTGGAAGCAATCAGAACGTACGCAGGATGGGAAGGGATCTGTGACCTCCCCCTGAATATCCAACGGTTATTAAGACTTTCCCGCTTAATTCCACGAACAAATTCCAGTCAATGCATTTTAGTCAGCATGCCATTTTTAGATTTGTTTTTTATTTTTATTCATTCTGTCTAACTGTTTTTATATATTTAAATTTTTTTGTATATATTATCTATTATTTATTGTTCAATATTTATTATATTTTAAATATTATTTATTATATATTTTTAATATTTATTATTTATTACTATTTTTTATAGTTTGTATAAAGTTTTTTTATAGAGTGTTTTTATTCATTTTTTTTGGATGGCTCGTTTTCTTCTTCATTTCATTTTGAAGCAGCTGTTAATGGAAGTTTATAAGAAAAATAGTTGTCATTATGTTGTCGTTCTATGCTACCTTAAAGAATTGGCCAATAATAGAAGGAAACTAAATAAAGGCAGGTCGTTGAGGCCTAATCGTAGATACAAAAAAAAAGAAAAAAAATTAGCGACACAGACGGTATAATGTTACCTATGTAAATTAAAAAATATGAAATGTCTATAACAGAAGCCCACTAGCAGCAGCTTTGCTTCCAAAACAGATTATAACTAAAGGTAACGTCAGTATTTTGTATGATATCGTTAAATAACCTTGTTTACACACCAATATGAATTTCCACTCTAACAAACTTTCCATGCTCAGGGCTAGACAGACGTAGCTTTCTTCCAAGTGTTTAAAAAGCGTACGCGGGAGAGCACTAGTCTGTGGTTTTCAATGAGAGGCAACATTTTCATGGCAGTCTTTTTTTTAATTCTTCAACAAGGACATAGCAAAAAATCCCTGTCCGTTCAACAAGGAAATCTCCATGAGTGAACATGGAAAGCTAAATAGTGGTTACAAATATTCAGCTATTTTTTCTGGCGAGACCATACCGATGTACTTAGTAGGAAAATACCCTGGGCTGGTCAATGCTCAGGGTGGCCCTATAGATACAAATCGAATGAGTCCCCTCTGAAGTTTTGACAATCACTACTTCTATATGAAGTGTCTCTGGAGAAAAAAAATAATACATTGAAGCCTTAGCTCTTTACTAGCTAAGGCTCTTTACTAGAGGCAACGCTAGAGCATTGCCATTGAAATTACCCAGGTAAGGGAAGCTATCCAGTTGACGGATTTTCTCGTTACTCAAAATAACCTTCTCACTCCCATTTATTTCTAGTCTAAGTGACTCAGTCTTCTTATCATTGGTTTTAAAACCTATTCTTGCACACCGAACTCCCAACACCTTCAAAAATTCATTCATTTTGCTAAGAGTTTCATCTAGGAGAATCAAGTCATCAGCATAATTTAAGTCTATACGAGTTCTATCTTGCTACTTGATTCCATGTTCTCCCATAGCACTTGCCGTCTTCCTTTGGATCAAGTTCGTCAAAATAATCCCTATGGATTGGGATAGGACACAAAACTACATAAGGCTGATTCAACAGCAAACCAACTAACCTCACTTCTAACATTAACCGCTGCGCTATTATTCTCGTATTTAGTACTTACTTACTTGTACTTGTGGCGGGAATCAGGCGTTTCCACCTCGCCCGGCATCGATGATCTTAGAGACCTTCTTGGACCATGTTGATCGATCTTGTGCCAGCTGCTCTGCAAAGGCGAGCCACTGTGTTGACCATCTGTGACCATATTTTCTGAAACCCCCTATTGGTTCAAGGTCTGACTTGGCCAGGTTCCACCAGTTCTTCCTCTGTCCTCCTTGGCGTTTCTTCCAGTAGCTAATAGGCTCAACTAGAAGTATTTGGCGAGGCAGGTACTCTGGCGGTTTCCGCAATACATGGCCCAACCATTTCAAACGGCGTTCTTTAATAGTAAGCACAACATCTCTCTGAATATTGCACATTCGACGTTTGGAGATACGGTCACGTAGCTGTACTCTGAGAATTCTTCGTAGACAAGTATGCTCAAACACCTTAAGTGTATTCTCTTGTTTTAGTTTTGCCGACCATGTTTCGCACCCGTAAAGGAGAACGGTGCGGACTAGTGCCATTTAGTACTAATCACTGTATAGGATTTGGATATGTATATGCATAGGATATGTATGCGTGTATACGATTAACGACGCTACTTGACTACTAATTGACTACTAATGCATATGTATAGCATATGTATGCGTGTGTAGGATTAACGACGCTTCTTGAATACTAATTGTAACTAACTGTGACTACTAATTGACTACTAATGTATATGTATAGGATATGTATGCGTGTATAGGATTAACGACGCTTCTTGACTACTAATTCCGTTTAACATGCAATTACGACATTTACATGGATTTATGACAAATGGCAAACCTCTTATTGAAGATTGTCAATATCCACGTTTCGAATCTGAAAACCTTTGCAATTTACGCTTTTAAACATAACTTAAAGGAATGTCAGAAAATATACATAAGATTTTAAGGAAAATACATCTTGGTTTTTAGTTTTCTGTTGTTTATTCTGATTTCTTATCCGAGCTATATAAGTTACGGCAGGACTGCCCGGTCAATCCTAAACAAAGTTTACAATAGACCAGATAGG
This sequence comes from Artemia franciscana, assembly GCF_032884065.1. Taxonomy (NCBI): domain Eukaryota; kingdom Metazoa; phylum Arthropoda; class Branchiopoda; order Anostraca; family Artemiidae; genus Artemia; species Artemia franciscana. The sequence continues at coordinate 47,828,560 of NC_088875.1, forward strand.
GTTATTCCTTAAGGGACCGCATCACCTTAAATAATCCCATGCTTGAAATTTTATTTAAATTGTTTGGATTTGAGTTTTTAGTTTGACTACGGCACGCAAAAAACAAGACCAGGGATCAGTTTCGCCATCTGAAACAATAGCCTATTTCCTGAAAAAAGATGGTTATTGAGTTGGCGGCAACATATCTAAAAGTGAAGTAAAAATACATACCAATGTCTGTACAAGAGGCAAAAGATCAGTTTCAGCTTTTGCCACAACATACTGGAGACTCAACGGCCTTGGAAGGTCACTCGGTCTTGATTCTGGAGGTGGAGCTACCCAATAACAGAGCAACTGACTAGACGATACGCTTATGTCATTTGGAGCTAAAAAAAAGAGCTAAAGATGAATCATGCTTACAGAAAAATACCGACAGGTCGATTAACAACCACCAACGGTGCAGTTACATAGTCATCATTATTATCACCAATGATAGTTAACAATTAATCATACACACTACTTAGTTGTAATGTGTACTTACCCGTTGATTATAGGATGGTAAGACAGTAGCTAGGAGGGGGGGGGGTCCTGTTGGAAAAACCCCTCCCCCCAAAAAAATAAATAAAATCTGACTCGTGCAAAAGTAAAAAAAATATACATAAATAATTTTTGCTGCGTTTTGTACAGTTTTTTTGGTGAACCCTCCTCCCCATCCGCCCGAACACAAATCCTGGAAACAGCCCTGTCGGATGATAATTCGGAGAGCGGAAGAGAAAATAGATGAATACCTTGCCAAGCCCCAATCACTATGTCTAGCATAATTTTTACTGATTTTAGTAGTAATCTACATGTGGTCGTTTTGATACCATCAGTTCGCGATACTTGGCTTTCAAAGATATTTGGGGATTGTCTGAAAGTAAAAAAAAAAAATCTGATTTTACCCATGTTCATTTGCCATTTATAATTCTAAATATTGACCATGTTGTAGCATTAGCTTTTAGAGTCACTCTCCTACTTTTTTTCCGACACTAGCACCAGTTTCCACTCTTGTGGGTTACCCATGCTCTTTAGTCAGCACAAAAATATATTTCAACATAACTTTATACTTCAACTTCCTGGGAGGGTGTAAAGAGGGAGGCCTTAAATAAATTAGGTTGAAGGAAGAGCGTGCGTAGCTGTGTCGGACTCAGGCGGCTTGGTGCTGCAGTGAGTTATTACTAGTAGTAGTAGTAGTTATATTTCAGCAGAACTTTATATTTCAACAGAAATATGTTCCAACAGAACTTTAGATTTCAACAGAAATATATTTTAACAGAACTTTATACTTCAGCAGAAATATATTTCAACAGAACTCTACAATGAACCAATGCTTACTTGAAAGCAATAACGAGAACGCAATTACAAGATCGCTGCCTATAAATGGATATAAGACATAGTTTGTGTCAAATAACACTACAAGCAACGGATACGTATATTAACAAAACATAAACGTGTTTAAAGAAATCAATACTTTAAAAGAGCGCATTTTCAAGAGCGCTAGATACAAACGAATACAAGGCATTGTTTAATTGAACAAATGACGCAAACCAGCAACGGACACGTACATTAAACTAAACACAAACATGTCTAAAGAAAATCAAAGCTTCACAAGAACACACTAACGAGTTCTAAATAAAATTTTTAGTGTTAGAGGTCCTAAGTGTTCAAATTAAAAGAGAAACTAGTCGCCAAACGCTAGACGACGTTGATAGGAAATGTCGATACTAGCGTCAGTTGCCACTCTTATGAGTTACCCATACCTTTTGATACTGACCTTATAAGATGTATATTTTTGAATTCGGGCGCAAAACCGTTGAAGAGGATCCAAAATACCTGTTAATACCTTATATACCCGTAATACCTAGTTAATGACTTGTCATTGTGCTTGTTTGGTTTTCCTGAAATGAGTAGCCTTTTGAACCAAGCACAGGAGCGATTACGTAAAGATAAGGGGAGTAAGTCCTTTTGCACTAAAGCCATAAAAAGTTTAAAAAGTGAGGATTATCGATTTGGTCTCTGGACTGCCTATATCTCTTCGTGTTCAGATCTCTTGGGAATTTACGTTTCGCTCTAAAAATGCTAGGGCAGCTCCTGAGAGAATATCCTAAATAGAAAACTGCCATAGTATAAGGCTTAGACTTATTGGCACTTGTTTTTCTTTTTACATAGTTCCTTTTTTTAGTTTTCTTAGTTTATTTTGCCTCATATAAATATATATATATATATATATATATATATATATATATATATATATATATATATATAGTTTATGAATCTACTGCTCAGTAGGGGCCTCCCCCAGGTGGTGACAGGGGAGCGCACAACAGATATGTAGGGCACCTCCATAGGAGGCACGGAGCAAGGGTGACCTTGTCCCTGGGAAAAAAGTAGGATTCCCCTTCCCCTTTTTTAATTACATGGTGACGCAGACCGCCATCGTCGGAGAATCCTCTATAGAAGGATAACTATTGCAGGGCGTAAGATCCAAATCTCTGGACAACGGCCTCTGCAAAGGGCCACCTCGACCCTCTCGGGGTACCTGCAAGACTGGGGATCATGCGATCAACTCTATTCTATTTGAGGGAGTGACATCCCTCAAAGAAATTATAGCTTAGTAAACGACACAACATTCGCACAGGATTCCGGTTAATGGATAATTCTTCTGGGATTGGTCTGTTTTGGTGGTCGGTTTCAGACTGAAAAACCTCTTCCTAGCTTATTTATCTACTATGGGTTGTCACCCCGTAGTAGCTTAATATTGTAGGCATGAATATATAATGAGTTGGAGGTGATAGACTTGAGACAGTCTATGCAGGATTTCGACTTGATAGAAGAGCATCGCCAAGTGCTGAAAACCTTGTTGCGGCCAGATGGGCCCAGGATTGCACAAAGCCTCCATTCATACTGGAGTTCCCAGGGATTTCGTGCTGCCCGGTTCTAAGCCAGCTTAAGCGCTTCGGTGTAGACTTCAGAAGATGTGTTGGTCCCGGTCCTGTACTGGTATCCGGGACCATTGCTTTTCCTGAGGCCAAAATAATTTCAATGATTACCAATGTTAATTCAATGTTATTTCAATGAAATAAGATGGAAATTGAAAATTGGAATGTTACGACGCTAAAAAATAACTATCGTACTGAGATTTTGAATGACGAATTCAGACCATTCGAACTAGACTTATTAGGAGTTTTAGAAACTCATATCCCAGGGTTAGGAAGCATGAAATTAGGTGATATAGAATTTGTTTACTCAGGCAGGAAGGAAGGGGAAGAGAGACAGGGAGTAGGGCTCTTGATGAATAAGGAAGCTGTTAAGTCTTGTTTAGGCTGGGAATGAATTAATAATAGAATACTAATCGCTCATTTTATGACTAAAAGTTCAGGGTATCAGTTAGATGCCCATGTAGAAACGACTGACGGAGATACTAGTGACTCAGGTGAATTTTACTTACCGTTACAGGAGCAAATACGAGGTCCCAGATAGAAACATGGTGTGTTTACTAGGAGAATTTAACACCCAGGATAGAAAACGAGATAGATCGTATCCTAGCCAAGATAAATTTGGTGTAGGAAAAGAAAACAGCTATGGCTACAGACTGTTACAAGTTTGTAGGTTTTACAATCTAGTAACAACCAATATGGTGTTTGGTCATAAAATAGCCCCTAAGTTAACATGGCATTCACTTGACGGTAAGACAGCAAACCTTAACGATTATGTTAATGTAAACTGAAGACTAGCCAGATCAATTCAAGATACTAGGGTATATGGGAGAGCTGTTATTCATGCTACTGACAGTAAACCATCTGGTAGCGTCTAGGGCTACTTTAAAGTTGAAATTTCGGAAAGGTAATTACCTACCGGGAAGTTACGCTTTTACTAGGTTCTGTGAAAAATGCATTTGACGATGTGGAAGATAGATCAAATAATTTCAGGAAAACAACTTGTGAAGTTGCTGAGGGTGTCTCAGGAAATAGAGAGGAGAAGGGGCTTGTACAGGAATTACCTGAGTGATATATTATATGAAAACAAAAGGAATGTAAAGAAAGTGAAGAAAGTATTAAAATATGAACTAAGGAGGTGTAAAGTGGAGGCCATGGATAAAATTGCCGAGGATCTGGAAGATCCTCGGCAGCTAGATGGCATAATAGAAAAATGTTGTTCTGGTATTTTGATAAATTGAGAGGGAGCAGTCAATCTGGACTTGTCCCAGTTAAAGATAGGAATGGAGCCACACAAATAGTGACAAGGAAAGAGTTAAAGAGAGATGGGCAGAACATATTGAGAATGTACTAAACCGAGATAGAGTTCCAGGAAAAGATAAAGACAAAAATGAAAAAGTCTTTGATACCTTGGATGTAAAGGAAGATTTATTTAGTCAAGAGGAGTTAGCGACAGCCTTAATAGGAATAAAACATAATAAGGCTCAAGGTGTGATAGTGTGGTAAATGAGTTTCTTAAATATAGCGGCTCTGAGGTTAGAAATAAGTTACTGAAGATTATGAATATGATTTCTGAAAAAGGGGAAGTAACTAGCGATTTGAGAAAACCTTAATTAAACCACTGTATAAGAAAGGTGATAAGAGTGAGTGTCGTGATTATTAGGGCATTAGTTTGGCCTCTGTAGGTAGCAAATTATTTACTAATATGATACTTTTTAGACTGACAGATGCTGTAGACGAAGTTTTAAGAAAGAAGAACAGTTCAGTTTTAGAAAATGTAGAGGATGTGTTGAACAAAATTTCATTCTTCGGTTAATAATTGAGAAGTACCTGAGTTATCGAACACCTTTGGTCCTCAATTTTATAGATTACAAGCAAGCGTTCAATTCTGTTGAAAGAAGAACTTTAGAAAAGGTTTTATCCCTGTATGGTATACCAAACAAATACATTAAAGTGATAAGCATTATGTACGAGAATAACACTGCCGCGGTTAAGGTGGGAAATGAGGTTAGCAGCTGGTTTCATATTTAATCAACAGTTAAGCAGGGCTGTATTCTATCCTCCTTTATTTGGATCATTTTGATTGGGTTTTGTCTGAAGAAGCACAGGAAAGGTAATGGGATACCACGGAATCCAATGGGGGGGGGATCTTGTGGACATAGATGATGCTGATAATGTAAATATCCTAGTTGAAGTGTGAGCAAAATGAATGAACTTTTATGGGTTTTGCGAGTTAAGGGTGCTAGAATAGATTTGAAAGTAAATGTTGAGAGGATCAATTCGCTAAGGCTAGAAATAAGTGAAGATGAAAATGTGACGTCGGATAACAAAAAGACTGATCAGGTGGACAGCTTCACTTATTTTGGTAGTATCATTAGTAAAGACGGTCGGAGCAGTGAAAATGTTAAAAGTAGAATAGCCAAGTCTAAGAGTAGAATAGCCAAATGTTAAGTTTGGAAGAATAGATAGATAAGTGTACAAACCAAAATTAGAATATTGGAAACTACAGTGATGACAGTGGTCAACAGTGGTTCTGAAGTGCTCCGAAAAAGAAACGTGCTTTCTTTGCCAACCGATTGTTCTGGGTACCCAGTTGACTGACCGTATTTCAAACAGTAGGCTGTACGAAAAGTGTGGTTCAATCCCACTTTCTAAGGCTATCATAAGAGAACGTTTGAGATGACCAGGGCACGTTCTATGGACGAAGGATAACAGATTTACCAAAGATTGTCCTTTTTGGCCAACCATCTAGGGCTAAACAGAAAGCAGGTCATCCACGGTGGCGGTGGGAGGATATCATAAAGAAAGATTTAACGGAAACGGGAACTTCCTGAGAGGATGTAAAGAGGGGGGCTCTGAATAGTTTAGGATGAAGGAGGAGGGTTCGTAGCTGTGTTGGCCTCAGACGTCTTGATGCTGCGGTGAGTTTAAGTAGTATTAGTAGTAGTATAACATCCATCAACTCTGTTCATTTACCTCCTGCGACAATTCTTCCCTGGCTTCAGCTTTATCTGGACCTATTCTTTTTCGTCTGAAATCTTTGACGATTTGAGAGCCATCAATAGCAACCTTAACATGGAAGTACATGAAAAAATTTCAGGAAAAAATCATCTACAATTGATGTCGCTGATTAATAGACTTTTGTTACAATGTCTGCACAGTGAATCCTCGTAAAAACCTATTATGCGGAAATTTGTTATACAATCCTATATGCAGAAAGACTGCAGTGTTTACCAGATGATCTCATGTAGGCAGTGGCAACAATTGAGCGGGGGAGAGGAGGGGGGAGGGAGCATTTGTCCTATCGATTCTTTTTGCCCTCCCTCCCCCTACATTCTAGTAAATATTCTTTTTCTTGTTTATTTTCATTGAAAAATGAGGGGTTTCTTTTACATTTTTCATTGTAAAACAACATAATTGCCCACACCCCTAAAATAAAAAATATATTTGTTCCCCCCCCCCCCTACATTTCCGTGAATTCTAAACGATCCAATACCCAGCAGTTGTGCAGCCTTGTTCTTTTGCGATGTTTCCATCAAGCGTGTGGGATCTCTTTGGCCACCCTTGTAGGACACTGCTAATTCATTAGTATTTACACAGAAGTTAGCCAAAGCCCTGATTTAAAAAAAAATTACACTATTTGATGGCGATATTTTCAGCAAAAAATAATCACTTCAAACAACATGGAGAACCACTATAAGAAACAGGCTAGTTGTACAAATCCAGGGATCGTTGCAATGTTAAGAAAGGGAAAAACAAATATTATTCGTGTTTTAATATGCTATTTTGTTTATAATAGACTCTTTTTAAAGTATTTTCACTTTTGGTCATTTTGAATTTTTTGGTCATCTTTGATCGTTTTTTGAAGGTCAGCGAAAGAAATAACCGAAGGAATTTGAATGTTAGAAAAACAAAAATTAAGACAAGAAAAAAACTTTTTCTTGAAGATAACATTCGGTTAAGCAAAAAATTACGATAAATTTGGGGCAAGCTGGCTAACCAACAAGGCCATAACCAGGGGGAAGTTTACCGAGTTTAACCCCACCCCCTCTCCTTGAAATTTCTGTTAAAGTAAAAAAATGCATATAAAACTAATTTTCGATGATTTTTGTAAAGTTTTAAAACCTCCTCCCAAATAAAAATACACCCCCCTCTTGACAAAATTATGGATACACCCTTGTCAAAAGACGTTAAAATCTATGACTAATAAATACTTAGGTTTGGTTGGAGGAGTCTTCTTCTTGTTTGGATTATTATGGAGCTTTCATTTATAATTTGAATCTATAGAGATAAGCCTCTTTGTTTATATGCAATTTTGTTTTATAATATACTCTTTTAAAGTATTCTGGTCGTTTTTCGAAGATGAACAAAGGATATGACCATCACTTAATAGTCTTATGACATAAAACTATTAGAATCACCCATAACATAACACGTTTACTCAATACAAAACTGAAGTAGATGAAGAATAGAAAGTAATTAAATAGATACGAATTAAAAGTAAAAGAAGAAGGGATCTCACCAAAAATAAGCCCAACACATGGCCGATAACTACTATCTGTGTTTCCTCTCATTATTAGTTCATACGAAAGCTGCTTCAAGGTGTCTCGGATAGATGGCTGTGCTTTGCTCAGAGGATGGGAATGATACCAAGCAGCCAACTGAAGGGAATCATTCTGCATTTGCTGCTTGATTCTATATTCTTCTGCTCTAGCTTCTTCCACTGATGAGTTTGAAACAAGGCAAGGATAAGCTCTAACCAATGATAAAGCTAGAAAAAAAGTTTTTTTTATTAATTGTTAAAATAATAATCTTGTACTATGTTTTATAGTTTATTTATCAATTTTACTTCACAATATAAATTAATATAAAAGGATTATTCCTATCTCCTGGTTTTTTGTTAAAAAATAAATGGTTGTTTTAACTTAAATCGTTGGTCTTATTAAGTGAAACCAGAATTCATAAGCATAAGGCCAGAGTACTCTCAAGTATTCTCTATCACCAGCCACCATGGACCTTAGTGATGTTCTAAATCTTCAGATATCAGACAACACTATATTCTAGGTAATGTGTAGTTTACGAAAAGCTTTAAGCACAAGGATGCAGATAGAATTTCATATATTCTGATTCCAGTTTTTGAATAAAAATTAATCAAATTATTACATAATCAGGTATGACATAAATAGAGGTTATGGCACTCCTTATACAGCTTTATGCGACCTCAAATGAGAGCTCAAGATTACAGCTGAAGCAATGGGAAGGCAAACACCATTGAGACTAGAAAGGCAGAGAAGAGGTGAGCCTCAAGGGATCGGGTGGATAAGGGTCCCCTTAAAACGACCAAATCCTTCATTGGTTTTTAACCTTTTTCAGATAGGGGGAGGGGGATACGTATTTTTGGGCATGGTAGCGGTAGGCCCTTTTGAGATAAACCTGATACATTAAGTCCATTGTATGTGGATCTGAAGTCCACAGGGGGATTTAAATTTCGTCGCTTTTAAGATATTTATTTTTAAGATAGGCACTATCATAAGTGCCGAATCCTTCTTACGGGCAAGAACAAAAACAGGACATACACATCAAAAAAGTTTAAAAAACAACTTATCGCATTGAGCACTTCACTGCTTCTTCTAGGCCTTAGATATTGAAGGGCCCGAAGTTCTTTTCGATAGCTAAAACCACCGGGAAGATTGGAAACGCTTGTTTGTTTGACACAATTTTTTTTATATTCATGATAAAGGCAAAGCAAATAGAGCAAAAACATACTTCTCCCCATGTCTCAAAATTTTTCCGAGACCCATCTTGACCGCTAAAACTCTATAAAATGAGAGATATGGTCTATTTGATCGACTATTTTTTACTGCTGATGAAAATACGGCTAGACAATGAGACACAATAGCTGCCACGAAACCATACACTTTGATTCACTATTATTGAAAGCAACAGTCGGGCTCAATTTTTTTTCTCTTTATATTATTTGTTTTCTTTCTCTCAGTTTTTCTTTCTTTCAATCTTTACAGAGGTTTTGAATTTATACAGAGGTATATTAAGAATTGCAATTTTCCAGACTACTTGATTAGAAATTATAGTATTTTCTTTTCAAAAAACAAGGGTAATAAGGAATTCTAAATACGCAAAAATAATAAATATATTTGTTTTTTACAAGATTCTTTACAGTCACAAACAGTTTAGACTTATAAATATTTTTACATGTGGGAATGATTCTTTTTTTTCAAAGTCCTATAGTGGCTAGACAGAGCTTTGATAAATATGCTGGAACACAAATACTTCTTTTTGGACTGAGTGTATCCCAGTGCCTTTCAATTCAGAAAGTTTAAAAAAAAACTCTTTCAATTTCTAGCATCATCGGTCAATCACCGATTTCTCCTGACCTTAGTAGTAACTAGATTTACAGTGCTTAGGCAACATCACGTGTTGCAGAACCCTTTGGTTAACTTCACCAACTAAAGTGCTCCATGAACAACACCTAGGTTTTATTACTTTGCCATCAATTACACGTTGTAGTTTTCAATCCCTTACAACTTTTCAAATGGTTTTCAAGCCTCAAACACGTATCAGAAACCCATAATCAAGCAGTTCGTGGTAACGAACTGTAGTAAGGAGCGACCCTTAGGGACTGTTCTTTCCTCAACATCCCGCTCTTTACGCTAAAGTTTTTTACTGTTTTAAAAAGTAGAGTTAAGAGAAAGCGTAAAGAGCGGGGTGTTGAGGAGGGAACAGTCCCTTTCATATACGGAGTAATTTCTGTTCTTTTTAAGTTTTAATATCGCTCCTTACTTTCAGTTAAAAAAAAAAACTAGTTATTGAAAAAAACATAATGCATAACATTTTTCTTTTTTTCTGAAAAAAAAACCTCCTTCGCAATATATAGACATCCAAATAAGTTACCCTCGTATTTTTTCAGGAAACATAGACATGTATGTCCTTCAAGGTCAGATAATATTTGTTTGACACATAAATAGACAAGTTTGAAATAAAAAGACAAGTCCATTTTGGCTAGTAAACATTTTATAGCCACTTTTCTCAAGTCACAAGAAGATACCGTAGACTGAGAGGCTTTTACAATCATTATAAAGCCACTGGTGGCAAAGATGAAAATTTAGGTGCCTGAACTGTGTCCATCAAGGGTTAAAGTGCTTATTCCTTATCTATAAATGCTACAAACAATAAAATAAAATAAAAAATTAAATAATGTCATACTTTGAGTATTGTTATCCCATTTTCCACCAACGTATCCAACCACCTGCTGACTAGAAATACTACAGTGAAATTGGACTGTGGCCAGAAGTTCAGCTGACGTGACAACAAGAAAGGGCTGAAGTCTCTCAATATCTGATAAAGTGACTGCCTTTACCAAAGTCGTTTGACTTATATTGTTCCAATTAGCTGCAAAATTAAAAATAGGAGCCAAGATTCTTGGGAACGATTTTTTCTCAAACACTGTCCATTAAGAGTACCGAGGTATCAGCTATCATATGAAATAGAAATCATAAGTAATTAGAAGTTAAGGCTTTCTAGCCGGAGAAAAAGTTAGTAAAAATGAACAAACTCAAACACCTTTTAAAGTTTTACATTTAATTTTTTGGGGTTAGTCCATATCGATATTTGTTCGATTTAAATAGATTATTCACTCGTATAGGAACCTTGGCATTTCAAGTCGAAAATAGTACTACAGTTTTTTAGGAGGAGTACAAAATGATGATGCTTCACAAGATGGAGGTGATACCTTGAATTTGCCATCTCAACAGCCTTGACGATTTTAACAAGGGTTCCGGGCAACGTCGTCACTAGACATATCTCAGTTATTTAGATACGAGAGGCAATTGATGATTCTTGAAAGAATATAAAAATAATCACAGAAAACCAAAAGAAACTGGGTGATTTTCAGCCAGTGTGTCTCCTCGTTTGGTAGGTTTCACTTCAAAAGGTGAGTTTTTTCTGAGTTTGAGTAATAAGCATGGTCTGGTACAGTTTATTGTCAAAATATCTGTTTTTGTTTTTTCGCTTCGTTTTTTCAACTTGTTGTTTTCTTTGTTATTTTTGTAATTTTTTTTTCATTTTTCGTCAAACATCATGTATAGCCAGTGTGTTCTTGGAACGTATTTAGATACGAGAGGCATTGCATTTAAGAAATTTTTCTCCTTTCAAAATTTTCCTTTCTTGGTTTTCTTACAGAGAAATCCAATTTTTGCATATTGAAAGACAAAGATACTTTGGATGTTAGTCAAGGCCGTAACCAGGGGGTGGGGGCATGGCGTTTGACCCTTCCCCCCGAAATGTTTCTCCGGATCGTAAAATCGTGCAAAATCCACATAAACAAATTTTCTATATGTTTTTTTATTCTTTCTTTGTGTAGCTCCCCCCCCCCCCTTCCGAACAAAAATCTGGGATAAGACCTTGAAATTAAATCAATTCGAGCTATTCAATTAGCCATAAAGATTGGGACATGTTAGTTGTTTCAAAGGATAGCTGATCAATTGTCGTCCTATAACACATGCAAAAAATCCATTAATTGTACGAAATTGTGGTATATTACGGAGAAAATCGCGTGGATTCGAAAGAGAGGGGGGGGTGAGATTTCCTATCTTGCATAACAATTCTACCAAATGGACGAGGCATAAGACAAAGCTTTTCGTTTGCAAACAAAGTCGTTCAATTTAAGGAGCAAGCAGCAGGCCAACCCACTGACGCGTCATAGCCCTATGCCAATTAAGGCTAATACGCTAGGGACCACAGCTTCATTCCATTATGTTCTTTAAGGTTACGCTTAGGATGCATGAAAAAAAGAAAGACAACAGGGGCTGTTAAGACGTCAAATTGATCAACGCCCTCTTTTTTAAGCTTAATTGTCAGAGCCCTCAACCTTGAACATTCGCAAAAAAAAATATTCTTTGAAAATAAGGATCATGGTAAATAAAGGCTTCACAGAAAATTCTTTCCTTAATACTTAATCAAACCTATAAGCCCAAGAAATGGAGTATCAATATGGTTTACATGGGTCTCAATACAATAGCCTCTAATTTCCCCTATAAAGGCGTAACTTTCACTTCTAAAACTCTTAGTAATTAAATCACAATATGTTATATAAGTTTGTGTTATGACACCGATTTGTGGGTAAATTACTTAATTTACGAAATTGGTTTATGATTATTAATTGACAAATAACTTTGGTCCGCTTTGACGAAACGAACATTTTAAAATTGGATTGATGCTTTCAAGCAAAAGGCATTTCGCTCTTTGTTCTTATGTTTCTTCATAAACAAAAAAGAATTCCAAAAAATGAGTTGTTCAAAGAAATGTAAAGAGCCATACTGAAATTCAGTATTTCTACTTGCTTAGGACAAGTAGAAATTCATTTATTAATGCGAAGTTCAAACGAACAGAAAATACTATTAATGAACCAATTAAACCTGAAACAAACAGAAATTAAAATGAATAATCATAATATTAATTCGAACAAGAAGAAGAAGAATATAGATATGAAAACACAAACATAAATATACTGATATAGATGAATCCTAAAAAAGAACAGAAATTAAAATTAACCAAGAAGAAAACATAAAAGAACAGTAAACTACCACAAACAGGAGTAGGGCTACTGTCTCTTAAACCTTCTAAAGGCCTGAGTCATTTGCGCTTTACTGAAAACAACTTGTAATTCAAACTTTTGTTTTTTTTTGTATGTCAAAGGATCAGAAACAACACAACAACATAATTAAAATCACAAGGCTAATAAAGGTTTACGAATCAAAGTGGTGCTACCAATTCTTAGTCTGACACTACCCTGGAAATATAAAGAAAAAATTGATTCTGACAATACCCATAGATATGCATCAAAAAAATAGAGAAAACCTGATGGCTTATTTATAAACAAAATATCGACTGATGTAGTTTTTTCTTGACAAAACCACTTTAAGCCAAATTTATATTTAGAACATTTTTTCCGATTAATTATTCTTAGTTCTATCTATTCGTCGAATCTGCATGAGCACCATAGTTTCTGGTCATGATTTGCTCTTTACTAGGTCCCAGCTATACTCACAGGCTTTCATCAGTTTTCAACACGACTTTTATAGTATGAGCGCAACACGATTATGAGTATGATTTTTGAAAAGGGGGAAAAACCTAGGTATTATAGCTTTAAAATATTGGTAAATAAAAAAAGCTGTTTGCTAGACATAATCAAACGATACAGCAGGACAAATGAGCGTAAGCACTTTAAGATTGAGTCCCGGTTCAATTTAGCAGGAGGGGATGAGAACATTAAATACTCCATTGCGATTCTAAATTACTACCGTACCAAGGGGGGGGGCATTACAGTTTTTTTTTAATACAGCATATTCTACAAAAGATGCACAAAGGTTGAAAATGTTGATGGGGTTTCAGAAGATCCTTCCGAGAAGACGATGGTTGATAACAAGGCATCATTACATGTTTTCCAACAGTACCTAGAGGGTGAGGGGAGGTTTGTGTCCAATCTCAAAAAGAGGGAGGTAATATTCCTGGTACATACAAGGTATGCATACCGAATTATATATTTCTTTCAACAGTACTTCACAATTAATATGAATTCTGAGTCTTATGAAAGACATTTTACTTGCCTTCGATGGTTGAAGATGTACTGACACAACACCAACAACACACAACACCACGAAAGATTATCAACTTGCACTACACCAACTTGCACTGTTGGCAATTGAAAGAGAAAAACATAGACGACCACAGTTTTCGTAACAAGTCTGTGGGTATTGTAGGTTTATTTTATATGTACATTCGTCTACTTTTGAAATTTCATAAGGTTCATATAAAATAATTATATATTTAACCCATATTATTATACTTACGATAAAAATGTATGTTTCTTCTCAGATCTAGGTGAAAATAGTAACTGGAACATACTCATAAATACTGAAACCTTTTGCATTCATCAACAACTATAGATTGACTCTTTCTTCTCGGCAATTATTTCGAGTTGAATAATATCTCCAACTTCGCCCATATTTACAGATGAAATGTGTATAATTTAAGAAGAAAAATAAACCACTGAGCCGTTATTTTACCATGTTTTTCAATATTATCAATTATTTATTTGTTTCCTCTGGTTACTTCGTCCTCCCTCGGAAACAACACCAAACTGTTTTCAAATGTTTTATTATTAGGTATACGCCAGATTTTGTCAGTAGCGAATATCAGATGATTTATTCTGATTCGAAGAGGGAGCCGGAAATCTAAAAAATATTTTCAAGTAAAAACAAAGGGTTTCTCGAACCAAATAGCCATTAAAGGGAGGGGTTTGTTCTCTTAAGGCAGAAAAATTAAAACGGTACCTGCAATATTCTCATACAGTGCAACCTCTTGCGTTCCTCCACAACCAGAGGTTGACCTCTTTTTCTCCACAGCCACATTGGGCTGAATTCCATTTTCAACTGCACTCATCGAGTCGCGCTTTCTTCGAATCCACAAAGCTTTATAGAAGTCTAATCTTTTCCCTTTATACCGGACAGAGGACCACCCGCAGCCAGATTTCTTTTCTGGATTGATTATCCGCTTACAGTGTAATGCCCATGCACTTGGGGTGCTAAATATTTGCTGAGTTTCCCTTGAACAAATTGTACCGTTTTCTAACAAGTCGCCGGTGAACTTTTGACCCTAAAAACGACAAATGATGAGGAAGAAGAAATTAAAGTCCCTGCGTAATTGGTGTAATAAGGATCATAAGGATTCCTTACCATAGAAAGCCTAAACACTAAGTGCCAAATACAAAGTTTAATCTTTGTCTTAGTTCATGCAGAGGGGGGGGGGTAAAATCGGGAAAATGGTGGCAATTATCTGCACCGCCATAAATTGAAAAATACATTTGTCCTCTCTTTCTACATATTCGTGAATTGAAGCCCCTCAGTTCATGCATAATTCAGTTCGAAGGTACAAAATCTTGATCTTCTTTTTAGTATATATAAGACGGCTAAGAGACCACACCTGTCTTACATTCTAAAGCAATAACCACTCAGAACCGTAACCGGATATTGCTTCAATACTAAGATGAATCGGAGTTATTAGAGTTATTCGCTTTTATTACCCAAAATTCAAGATTCTTTATAATCGTTATCCGCTAATTATGGCGAGACTTAATGCACCCGGCAAACTATAGTCATATCTATCTGTTAAAATGGGATGATGGAAGACTACATCGTTAAAGATATATTTCATGTGGCCAGGGGCGTTACTAGCCAAAATGTTTGGAGGGGGAGCAAAGGAGTGGGAGCAACTGTTTTGATCAATAATCAGCATAATGTCCGTTTCGAATACGAAATTTGGGAGCAGTAGACCAGCCAAAAGAATCGTATACCCTAAAAAAGATTAGCCTCTTAGTTCAGTTTCTCGTAAGAAGCTTGCGTACAACTAGTTGGTGTTCTAGTGGAGAAAGGAGTAATACGAGGGGAATACAGCAATATTAAGATTTATATACAAACAGAACTCAGAAGTAAGATACTGACAATCTCAATTAAAATATAGGGATTAAACACAGAATGAAGAAAATGCAACTACAAAATTTCAGTTCGAAAACGGAATGTCTTGATTCGACAGTTTCAAAGTTCATCATGACGAGGTGATCGAACCAGTCATCGTCCATCGTTGTATGTAAACGTGTCATGACCAGTTTCACTTTCGCTGAAACTTCTTTTCACCATCACCAAAGTTGGTTATGCTGTCACAATCCTCTGGTATACTGACCAGAGAGTCGGGAATATCGATTTAACTGCATAGATTTCACAGAATAGGGTCTCAAAGATGCTGCAATCAGTGACTTTATAGCTTTTGACCTCAGTCCTGGTCAATTGCTCTAGCATGAGTTCCACGAGATCTAAGTTTTTATCCGCAAACATCGCCGTGACTTCGGAAATGCTCCCATAGCTGTCGTCCATTTTGCCCAGTAGACTTTTGTACGCAGGTTCCACAAAAGAAGAGTTATGATGGATTACATCGTCCAAGCCACTCACTTCAGATATGATGACACCGTAGTGTTCCTTGGTATAGAACAATTTCCATCCATCCAGCGGTTGGCTCCAGGATTAGAAATTGCCTCTGAATAACGATCGGGTGGACACTTAGGGTGTTGTTAAAGTTGGAAATTGTTTTTGGCTAGTGAACCAACTTTTTTCCACTGCTGCTTTTGATGCCTCGATATCCCTCTCCATCAGTCCCGGAAGATGTCGCGAGTCGCCCAGAGTTTTGTGTTTGCAATCAGCAAATTAAGCTATTCAGTAGCAAGCTTTTATGCGAGAATCTTAGTATTTGACAGGACTTGGCGCATAAACATAACAATCAAAATAAAACCAAAGCAGGTAACGCAGCGATGCAAAAGTTGGATTTTTTCTTTTATTATTTTGTCTTTGTTCGGAGCTCTTAGCTCATTGAGAATTTCAGCGATAGTATCAAAGCTGGTCCACAACACTGTCAAACTCCCGAACCTGGACGTCCATTTGGTCATTGACGAATTCTTAAGCTTCAATGTCGATTCAGCGCTCTCAACTACTCGTTTCTGAGCAATAACTCTTTTTATTCGATCCGTGAAGAAGACATACAATTCCAGTAAGGTTTCAAACATTTTTAGGGCTATTGAGGTGGTGCTGCACACATGTTCCACAATGAAATTTTCATGAGCCAGCCATAAATCGAGTTTAGTGTACTTGTCTTCACTGTTTAGCTAGTACGTGTTCCTGGGCACACTGTCGCGTACCAGACATGTTGCCGGTACATCAGCACCCAGAGAATGGGTTTCAATACCAATAATAAACTTTTACATGAGCATATTAGAACAAGCTTGAACAAGTCTATACATGTTTTAACAAGTCCATAAAACGAACAGCAGAAAATCAAAAGAAATTCCTTACTAGTTTTATATATTTCGAACCTTAAAAAACATTAAAATTAATCAAAATTTACTAAGAACTAAAAATAAGACAATTTTTTTCTATAAAAAGAAAACTTGCAAAAGAAAACTTGGTAGAAAACTTGCACTTTTGTGCTTATCTGAAAGTCTATATCTCAAAAAGTGAATTCAACGACCTTGGATCGGTTTCTTCCTTTCCTTCGGTAGGGGAGTAGAAAAATTGCACTTTTGTACTTATCTGAAAGTCTATATCTCAAAAAGTGAATTCAACGACCTTGGGTCGGATAGCCTTCCTTTTCTAAAACTTTTAGAATTATCTGACAGTAATACACGGCCAATTCGATTCTTTTGGTTGCTTATGTTGAAAATGGCTTGCAAATAACCTCCTCAACAGCTAAAATTTGTCAAATGTATTCAAACATCCCAACACTTTAGTTTTAGCTAAAGTTAAACTCGACATATTTAATACCTTTCATTATACATTCCTTTTCTCTTAAGATCAATTATTCAATTCACGTAAATTACCGATTTTTAAACTAGCATATGGTTCCCTCGGATGGGCACCGCTCTCTTTGCCATCCACAGCTCTTAATCTACTAACCACCTAACCCGTTATTAAACGTGGCTGCGACCTTAACAACCTAGAAGTAACTGGTACTAGTTTCTACCGAATGAGATTTTCGTCTATCCTTTCAAGTCAGTAAAACCGGTGCATTTTGGAACAGAGATCGGGATTTTTTGGAAGATGTCATGCCAGTATTTTTCATGTTCTTCATTTAGCCGAACGCAAAATTTTGGTACCATCAGTAAAGTCACGAAACAAGTCGGTAAAACCGTCGTATTTATCGACCAAGATTGAAATTTAGGTATACATACGTAACGTCAATATTCTCATTCTCTTTATTTAACCCAATAGAAAATTGTGGCAATATCATAAATCACGGCAGGAGTCGCAAAAACAGCTGCGCTAACCAACCAAGTTTGAAATATTGTAGATTACATGTAAGCATTTTCGCGGTCTTTATTTAACCGAACAAAAATTTTGGCGGCGTCAATAAAATCGTGACACATCGCACCACGATTTTACCAGCTCATTTTTTTTTACTACGTGACAAAAAACTTTGCGGAACAGCCCCTCGTCCCCCCTTACGTGACGTCCCTGCATATGATATAAAGAGAGTTAAACAATATTCTACTTTCAAATGTATTATTTTTACGTTTAGTCAATCAGAGAAGATTCAAGGCAGAAGCAGTTTTTTCATCGGGTTAAAAGATAATTTTGTAAAGTATACTGGCATGTCATTACAAAAAAAAGACAAGAAAAGAAAAGCGAGAATGCGGTTATACAGGGCCAAAAACAAAAAATACTGGATGAAATAAAACAGATATTTCGAAAGGATAGGCACCTCCTTCAACTTGTTCTTCTTCGTTGTAAGAAAAGGTTGGAAGGAAACGTTCAAATTATCTGAACGAAAACGTGAACAAAACAAACCGGATAAAACCAAAACAAAAGGGAAAGCAAACCAAGAAATCAAATAACAACGAAAAGTATTAACATGTAATTAGGTAATAAATTACAACCTGATTATTTATTTTTAGTATGTTTAAATCTGATTAAATTCAAAACAACTAGCAACAGCCACTTAGGAGCAATTAAAAATGAATGATTAATACAAAAACAAGGGTAAATGAAAATGAAGAAATATAATTAGTATTAGTAGAAAATGTTTGGAAAAAGTTAACTTAGTCTACCTCATTGCAAATGCTAAGTTCTTTAGCGCAAGTGAAACGTTAAAATCAACAAAAATAATATTTAACTGATAAATCTTCGCATTTTTATTGCCAGATTTAAATATAATTTGCCTTGAGTGCAATAAAGAAGCATCTATTACTAGCAATTAAAGTTTTCAGGCTCATTAATAGAAACAAAAGTGGAAAACAAACGATCAGGAGAAGGAGATATATATATATATATATATATATATATATATATATATATATATATATATATATATATATATATATATATATATATATATATATATAAATATATATATATATATGTGTGTGTGTGTATATATATATATAGAACCTAGTTTTGGTATTATTTGGACATCATAACGGACATTTGATAAACAGGATATACAATATTCAAAATGTTGTTTTGAAGAGTATTTAGCTCTATTTGCAAACTATTGTTGTAAACTATACTTATTCTGTAGCTACTTCTTGTTAAACAATGGAGAAGCGAATAGTTGATTACAACTTAAAGATTAGGAAGCATCCATGGGCACTTATTTTTTCATAACGACCCCCCCCCAAGGGTTTAAAACCCCTTGCAATTACTTCGTAATTAAACCTTTTTCATATTTTTTTTTAAAGTAAAAGTAAGTACTGCGGCACTAGACTCTTAAAATCCAAACCGGCGGTACCGATTTCCGTATCGTGGCCCTTCAGCCACGAAGTGCAATGGGCGGTTAGGGGCCAGCTGTCCTTTCCTCTCGCAAACCCTTCCTGCTTGCCTTCTCCGGGTTTCTCTAGGTACCCATTTAGAGCTGGGTCGACTCTGACTGAGTTTACGGAGTCACGCCCCTTCCTCCCGTCTCAAACCAAATAATCGACCACGCCAGGAATCCGTGCCCCTCAGACAAAGGATTCTCAACCCAGGGCGCCAACCACTTATCTAGGACGTTTTTCCTTCTTATTTTTCTTTACAATTTTCACGATTTAATATCTGCTTAGAAAACAAAAACCATAGAAGAATATTATATGACACTTAGAGTCTGTTAACAAATCAAGTTTCTTTCCACCAACATATGGGTTAAGTTCCTCTTTGCTGTGAGCTATGAGATCCCATTTTGCGAAAGAGAAGTCTAGGATGCCAGGGCCATACTTAAAACACTGGTAGGGGCGAGTCTCCATGAAAACTGCACAAAAGCCTACCAGTTTCCAAATTATTTACTCTTACTTTGTTTAAATCTGATTGAATTTAAAACAACTAGGTACAGACCGCCAGCAAAAAATTAAAAATGAATGACCAATGCATGAAAAACGGTAAATGAAACCGAAGAAACATGATAAGTCAAATGCTACCATATATTTAAAAATATTTTTCCATGACTGAGCTTAGCATAGCAGATAAAAGTTGAGCGATCTCTTGTAGACTGTAGATAAAAATTGATGAATAAAAACTGGTGCGCCCACATCTCAGTTTCACAGCTATGTCGCATAGCATCTTTTTATCTACTTATAACGTTGCCAGCCCCCTCCCCCTAAAAAAACATTCCAAAAAAGAGCATAAGGCCACCATCAGGATATTTTCCCCGGAGGGGGGGGACCACCAGGAGCTATATTTTCATAAATATCCAAAATGGAGTATGTCTCACTTTCTTCTTTTGTTAAATTTATTTTAATGTCTTCTTGTTTGTTAAGGAGAAGGAGACAGGTATTGCTTGAACTATTCGCTACAATCTTACCCTATTTTATTATTAATAATGTATTAGTCTTTGTGTAATTTTTCCTCCTATCTTTAATCCATTATTATTTACTGTTTTATTGTGTGGGGTATAAGTTAATTATTTAATTACCTTATGTGTTATGAAAAGGTGTATATTCAGGGATCTCATTATTGTCATCAAGTTTATCCTATATAAGCTTTACAAAACGAAAAAATTGTAAAGAAGAGAGAAACGCGGGCAATAAACAGCCGTTGAAAAAAAAACTAAAAGAATTATGCAAATATTTCGGTCAAGAACTCCGCTTGGCCATCTTCAGTGCAAATAATAAAAAAAAAAGTTGAAAATCCAAATGATAATATAAAAACCAAACCTCAAACAAAAAACACTAAAACTAAAGTAAGAAGACCCTTCCCAAGCAACGATGAAAGGGTAACTGAATGAAAAAATACAATACTGAATAACATTGCACTCTTTCAATTTATGTAAAGCATTCTGAAAAATTAATCGCTTACCAGGTATGGTGTAATCAGAGATTATAGTAGGTTGCAAAATATTATTTTGTCGATGGATATAAAAACGATCAGAATTAATAAGTTCATTGTAAATGGGGCTTAGATAGGTTTCTCCAGCATCTCTATTAAGAGCAACTTTTTGGTGAACTTGCTTTTTTAATTCAACTGTCTTCCTAAAAACTTGCATGACACCTTTAACGGGAGCAATAATGAAAGTGTTATCAAATAAAATGACATGGTGCGAGTTGTCATAGACCTGTTGAGCTAAAGTGGAATCAAAAGCCTCAGGGCTTTGGCGTAGCCCCGTGGCTTTGTGGATTGATGACCAGTGTTCCAACAACCTCTCCCCCAATTTTTGTTGGGTTCTTCCAACACAGAAACAGCCGCAATAACAGGGAACTGTATAAACACAACTATCCAAAACGGGACTGGTTTATCTTTGCTGCTGTTGAAAAGGCTCTGCATTTTCTTGGAATTTTTAAAAGTGACCCTAAGGTTATGTTTTGTTTTTTTTTTAGGATTTTTCTCAGTTTGTCATTCAATTTGGGAATATGGGGTAAAACAGTGAAAAGTTTCTTATCACCCACCAAACACTTGATATCTGTTGGGGGTTGCGCTTTCTTCCTAGATTATGATAGGTTCTCAATGGCCGGACCCGGAAAGAATTTAGGAAGAAAACATCTGAAATTTATACATTTCTTGTATTGTAATTTTACGTCATTTTCTGATAAGCGAGTCCCAGCCATCAAAAAGTCGTGGCGGAAAGAATCTTGAGCTATCTTTGAAATCTACTGAAAATCTGCCGATGAGAGGTTTTAATACAAAAAAATGTCGAAATTTTGAGATTGTATTGCTAAGGAAGAAACCTAGACGCCCTAATCTTCAATAAGTCTCTCAGCCCTGAGGTTTCGATTTATAAATAAGAGCTAAGAGCTCATATGGCACTTGTGACGAGGCCGGAAGAGCCCAGAGCTCATATGGTATGAGCTCTAGCAAAATTCTAAGAATAAATAGACTGATTTAAAAGGAAAATCTGAGAGTTAATGCCGGTCGGGATTTAAAATAAGAGCTTTGAGTCACGAGGTCCTTCTAAATATCAAAATTCATTAAGATCCTATCATCCACACGTAAGTTATAAATACCTCATTTTTTTCTAATTTTTCCTCGCCCTTCAGCCCCCCAGATGGTCTAATCGGAGAAAACGACTTTATCAAGTCAATTTGTGCAGCTCCCTGACACACCTACCCATTTTCATCGTCCTAGCACGTCCAGAAGCACCAAACTCGTCAAAGCACTGAACCCCACCCCCAACTCCTCCAAAGAGAGTGGATCCAGTACGGTTACATCAATCACGCATCTACGACATTTGCTTATTCTACCCACTAAGTTTCATCCCGATCTCTCCACTCTAAGCCTTTTCCAGCATTTCTGGATTCCCCCTCCAACCCCCAAATGTCAACATACCTGGTCGGGATTTGAAATAAGAGCTCTGAGACATGAGTGCCTTCTAATTATCAAATTTCATTAAGATCCGGTCACCCGTTCTTAAAATAAAAATACCTCAATTTTTCTAATTTTTCCAAAACAACACCCCCCAGCTCCTCTAAAGAGAACAGATTCGTTCCAATCATGTCAATCACGTATCTATAACTTGTACTTATTCTTCCCATCAAGTTTCATCCCGATCTCTCCACTCTAAGCGTTTTCCAAGATTTCTGTTTCCCCCTCCAGCCCCTATGTCCCTGGATCCGATTCGAATTGAAAATGGAGCATCTGAGACATAAGGTCCTTCTATATATCAAGTTTCACTAAGATCCAATCACCCATTCGTAAGATAAAGATACGTCAATTTTAACGTTTTCGAAGAATTCCCGGTTTCCCCCTCCGACTCCCCCAATGTCACCGGATCTGGCCGGAATTTAAAATAAGAGCTCTAAAGCATAATATCCTTCTAAATATCAAATTTCATTAAGATCTGATCACCCGTTCGTAAGTTACAAATACCTCATTTTTTCTAATTTTTTCGAATTACTCCCCTCCCCCAACTCCAGCAAAGAGAGCGGATCCGGTCCGGTTATGTCAGTCACGGATTTTGGACATGTTTTTATTCTTCCACCAAGTTCCATCCTAATCTCTCCGCTTGAAGTGTTTTCCAAGATTTCCCCCCCCAAACTCCCCCCCCCCCAATGACGCTGGATCCGGTTGGGATTTAAAATAAGAGATCTGAGTTACGAAGTCCTTCTAAATATGAAATTTCATTAAGATCTGATCACTCCTTAGTAAGTTAAAACCACCTTATTTTTTCGAATTTTTCAGAATTAACCCTCCCCCCCCAACTCCCCCAAATAGAGCGGATCAGTTCCGGTTATGTCAATCGCGTATCTAGGACTTCTGCTTATTTTTCCTGCCAAGTTTCATCCTGATCCCTCCACTCTAAGCGTTTTCCAAGATTTTAGGTTCCCCCCCAACTCCCCCCAATATCACCGGATCCGGAGCGGATCCGGTCCGGTTATGTCAGTCACGTTTCTTGGACTTGTTTTTATTCTTCCCACCAAGTTTCATCCTGATCTCTCCGCTTTAAGTGTTTTCCAAGATTTCCGCTCCCCCCCCCCAATGACTCTGGATCCGGTCGGGATTTAAAATAAGAGCTAGTGAAAAGATATCCTTCTAAATATCAAATTTCGTTAAGATCTAAATTTCATTAAGACCCGTTCGTAAGTTAAAAATATCTCATTTTTTCTATTTTTTCCGATTTAACCGTCCACGGTTAAATAATTTCACGTTATAATTTCACTACTTTTAAGGTTTGATGTTGCTCCTTACTTTCAGTTGAAAAACTTGTTGTTTTTTTATTTAATTAATTACAGATAGTATTTTTTAATGGGAAACATACAGAACAAGTTTTAGAAAAGAAAAGTAAAAAGCCTCTTCAAACCAGGAGTGAGCAGAAATAAAGTCAAATAACCTTCAAAGTAAAAACTATAGAGTCTAATAGAAAAAAAATATTAAATTTTTTCTATGAAAAAGGCTATCAATAAAAAATGAACAGAAATGAATTTTAAAAAAAAATCCAAAAAATAAGTTTGTCAAATGATAGTACAGAGCCTCATTAAGCCAAAAATGAGTAGAGATAAATTCAAATAACTTACTAAGCGTAAAACTACCACAAATCAGCATCGATAAATGAGTAAAACCCAAAACGAACAAATATTATAATAAATAACCTATTCAAACTCAAAAAGAGAGAGTTCTATAAAAAAAGAGCTAAGAGCTCATATGGCACTTGTGATGAGGCCGGACGAGCCAAGGGCTCATATGGTATGAGCTCTAGCAAAACTCTAAGAATCAATTGATTGATTTAAAAGGGAAATCGGAGGTTTAAGGCCGATCCGGATTTAAAGTAAGAGCTCTGAGTCACGAGGTCCTTCTAAATATCAAAATTCATTAAGATCCGATCACCCACTCGTAAGTTATAAATACCTCATTTTCTCTACTTTTTCCTCTCCCTTCAGTCCCCCAGATGGTATAATCGGGGAAAACGACTTTATCAAGTCAATTTGTGTAGCTCCCGGACACACCTACCAATTTCCATCGTCCTAGCACGTCCAGAAGCACCAAACTCGCCAAAGCACTGAGCCCCAACCCATAACTCCCCCAAAGAGAGTGGATCCAGTAAGGTTACGTCAATCACGTATCTACGACATTTGATTATTCTGCCCACCAAGTTTCATCCCGATTTCTCTACTCTAAACATTTTCCAGGATATCCGGTTTCCCCCTCCAATGTCAACAGATCTGGTCGGGATTTGAAATAAGAGCTCTGAGACATAAGTTCCTTCTAAATATCAAATTTCATTAAGATCTGGTCACCCGTCCTTAAGTTAAAATTTCCTCAATTTTTTTTATTTTTCCAAATCAACACCCCCCAGCTCCTCCAAAGTGAACAGATCCGTTCCATTTATGTCAATCACGTATCTATAACTTATGCTTATTCTTCCCATCAGTTTTCATCCCGATCTCTCCACTCTAAGCATTTTCCAAGATTTCTGTTCCTCCCCTCCAACCCCCTATGTCCCCGGATCCGATTCGAATTGAAAATGGAGCATCTGAGACAAAAGATCCTTCTATATATCAAGTTTCATTATGATCCGATCACCCATTCGTAAGATAAAGATACCTCAATTTTCACGTTCCCATGAATTCCGGTTTCCCCCTCCAACTCCCCCCAATGTCACCGGATCTGGTCGGGTTTTATAATAAGAGCTTTAAAACACAAGATCGTTCTAAATATCAAATTTCATTAAGATCTGATCACCCGTTCGGAAGTTACAAATACCTCATTTTTTCGATTTTTTCCGAATTACTCCCTCCCCTCCCCAAATCCACCAAAGAGGGCGGGTCCAGTCCGGTTATGTCGGTCACGTATCTTGGACATGTTTTTTATTCCTCCCACCAAGTTTCATCCTAATATCTCCGCTATAAGGGTTTTCCAAGATTTCCACCCCCCACCCCAATGACGCTGGATCCGGTCGGGATTTAAAATGAGATATCTGAGTTACGAGTTCCTTCTAAATATGAAATTTATATTAAGATACGATCACTCCTTCGTAAGTTAAAAATATCTCATTTTTTCTAGTTTTTCCAAATTAACCCTAACCCCCCTCCCCAACTCTCCCAAATAGAGGGGATCCGTTCCGGGTATGTCAATCACGTATCTAGGACTTGTATTTACTTTTACCACCAAGTTTCATCCCGATCCCTCCACTCTAAGCGTTTTCCAAGATTTTAGGTCCCCCCCCCCAACTCCCCCATATTTCACCGGATCCAGAGCGGATCCGTTCCGGTTATGTCTCAGTCACGTATCCGGGAATTTTTTTATTCTTCCCGCCAAGTTTCATCCTGATCTCTCCGCTTTAAGTGTTTTCCAGGATTTCCGGTTACCCCCCCCCGAACTCCCCCCTTAATGACTCTGGATCCGGTCGGGATTTAGAGTAAGAAATCTGAATTATGAGGTACTTCTAAATATGAAATTTCATTAAGATTTGATCACTCCTTCGTAAGTTAGAAATACCTCATTTTTTCTAATTTTTCAGAATTAACCCTCTCCCCCAACTCCCCCAAACGGAGCAGATCCGTTCCGGTTATGTCAATCACGTATCTGGGACTTCTGCTTACTTTTCCCACCAAGTTTCATGCCGATCCCTCCACTCTAAGCGTTTTCCAAGATTTTAGGTTCCCCCTCCAACTCCCCCCAATGTTACCGGATCTGGTAGGGATTTAAAATAAGAGCTCTGAGACACGATATCCTTCCAAACATCAAATTTTATTAGGATCCCATCACCCGATTTTTTTTATTTTTTCCGAATTAACCGGTCCCCACTCCCTCCCAGATGGTCAAAACGGGAAAACGACTATTTCTGATTTAATATGGTCCGGTCTCGGATACGCCTGCCAAATTTCATCGTCCTAGCTTACCTAGAAGTGCCTAAAGTAGCAAAACCGGGACCGACAGATCGACAGACCGACAGAATTTGCGATCGCTATATATATCTTGGTTAATACTAAGTGCCATAAAAACTTCAGCGTTAAGAGCGAGATCTTGAGGAGGAGGCAACCCATTTCATATACGTAAAAATTTCTGTTCGTTTTAAGTTTCGATGTTGCTCCTTACTTTCAGTTGAAAAAACTTTTTTTTTTTTAAGTTTAATCTCTGATCGTTTTTAGATAATACCGAGAAATCCAGCTCTCTCTCTCTCCATAAAAAATTCCGCTACTTGTGTGGTATAGGCCACTCACTCAAGATTACGATGAGCAAAACTTGAGAAAAAACCGGTTTCCTCGCTGGAGTCCCCGTTACTTTAGAAACAAATTTGGGCTATATATTTGCGCATTAGGGGGGAGGGGGAGGATAAAATAAAGCGGGTCTGGATGCAAAATGTGTTAGGTACAATTATTCTGCATATTATGAAGTAAAAATTGTTTTCTGATTTCAAACTGTCAAAATGCTTACCCCCCCTTGTATGCAAATATATAGCCCCAATTATATATTTCCATGTCTTCTGTGACTTGTCTGTCTTGTCTCCTGCTACGCTGAAAAAACTAATAAAAAAACCGGTTTGTTTTCGAGTTTTACACAGCCTAAACTTGAGTGATTGGCACATAACACATAAGTACCAAAATTACTTTCCCCTACGGAAATTAAAAAAAGCTCCAATAAAATTCTCAAATTTGAAAAGCCTTATTTTCCACAAGGAATATTTTCTGTGGAGGTGGGGAGAGGGTATTTTTTGCAGGAAGTATTTTCCGTGGGGGCGTTTTCGGGAGGGGGTATCTTCTGGAGAAGTATTTTCCGGAGGGGTTATCACCGGGAGGGTAAACACCGGCACCATCTATTCACAAAGCCATGATACTATGCAAAAGGCCTGAGACTTTTAATTCCGCCTTAGCTCAACAGTCCTATGACAACTCAAACTACTTTATTTTATTTGATAACACCTCTATTATAGCCCCTGTTAGAGGTCTCATGCAAGTTTTCGGAATAGCAGTTGAAAAAAAGCACATTCACAAAAAGGTCAACCTCAATAGAGATACCAGAGATAACTATCTAAGCCCCATTTATAATGAACCTACAGATCCCCTACTCTGAACATAGGTCCATTAAGAAGAGGGCAAACCCCCAAAGCCAGCCTACAAAGGAAAAATGCCAAGAATTTTTTATGAGGGAACTTTCTTTGCAGGTTCCCTTTTTGTGAAGTCTACTCTATAATCGAAAAACGTCTAATTTCAGAGTTTTTTATGATTTTTTTCTCTAAATTTCATTGATTCTTCATCCAATTACTCTCTTCCCTCCTCTGTACTGACTATTATGATCACAGTTACACAGGAACTTCATCATTTATTTAGTCGTTCAATCCTAAGGCGTTAATAAGGCAACACTTCCATATAATTTCCTGATATTTCCTTTGCACTGGTAGTATTATGCAAAAAATTAGCAGCAGGGGACCACAAATCTGGCCTCAATGCCCCGCTTTTGACTCACGACTAACCTGCCTGAGCATAACAATATGTAAGATTGCCACTCAACATGGAAAACAAACATCCTAAGTGGGCGTCAAAGAAGTTTCCGATAAATTTTCCCCTAAGAAACCTCCTGGTTCTCAGTCACTCCCCAGCCCAGATTTCAGACTGTGTCCATGCTTTTATGCAACCTTTTTCAATTTATTTTGCCAAAGCAAAGTATCAATGTTGATTTCATGACTTTAATTTAGGAAGAAGCCAGGAGCAAAAAAATTATTAAGGACGAATCAGTGCAAGACATAGATTATCTTGTGCGTTATATATACATCGTGGTTACCACATTAGTGATATCCTAGTGAAAAAAAACTAACCCTAGCCCACAGTAACCGAAGATTTAGAAAAATCTTCACAGATTGAGAGCAAAATGAAAGCCATTAAATTCTTAAACAAACAGAAATTATCCTCTGTATTAGAGGGGAATTGCCTATGCGCTGAATAATGGTTGCTAGTAAAGGACAAACCACAAAAAACGCCCCATAATGGCCAAAACTTTGAAAAAGCGTATTAAAAAAAATGGCTAGTGAGAAAAATTTGCCATTCACAGATTATCTTGCCACGAGTCTGCCTGCAGAAAAATATTCACTGTGATTCTTTTCTATACATGGCCACCATCATAACAGCCATGATTTTTTTTTTCGATGCAGCAAAAAAAGAAGGTTTTTTGTAGATTATAGCCATAGTGATATATCCCTATGATATATCTCTAATAACAGTCGAATATCTAAATATCTAAATAATGATATATCTAATAATAATAAAATGAATGAAAATGATTCATTTCAAAGCTGCCAGAAGAAACGTAGAAACATATTTGTAGTTTACCAACATCAAGGCAGCCATGATTATTTTAAAAGCAACAAGAGAAAACGCGTTTTGGGTTACTGCCATTGAAAAATCCATGTTTATTTTAATTTTATTTCCAAAGAAAACAAACACAAACATAAATATTTACCAAATAGTCAATGGTCATGATGCCCTTTCCTGGTTCAAGAATTTTGTCTGCGACTAGCATTGGAAGGGTCACTCCTCTTCCACCACGATCAAGGTCAAGTCCCTTAATCTCACCAATCTCTTCTTCTTCCTCCTCGACATCCTAAAAAATTATAAATTATAGATTTTGAGTAAAAGTACTAAATCTACACTGGAAACCTACGAAAATATAATTTTAGATTTCGACAGTTATTCTTAATGCTTATAATATTAATAATTTTTGTCCTTGTTTCATTCATAACCATAATGCCAGCAGATTGCATTATTCATATTTTATTTTTGTCCAATGCATATTCACAACAGACTTTTCATCAATTATCAATAATAAATATAAATACCAGAAAATTTTATATCAATAAATAAATACCGGAGATTGTCCCTCTTAGTAAAAGCATAATTATATGCTTTATTATTAATAATAAATACATAATTATTATTATTAATAATTATAATTATAATTATTAAGATACATAATTATTTTAAAAACAACAATAAATTGAAAAGAAGAAGCAATAAAAATTCGTCAGTTGATCATGAGAGAGAGAGAGAGAGAGAGAGAGAGAGAGAGAGAGAGAGAGAGAGAGAGAGAGAGAGAGAGAGAGAGAGAGAGAGAGAGAGAGAGAGAGAGAGTCACAATGATCACAAACAATTAGTGTTGTTTGAAACGTTTCGAAGTATGGTTATAATTTCATTTAATTATTATTACCAAAACTCGTAAAACTGTTAAAATATAATAAGTTAGTCAATGATTGAAAACAAAAATACAATGATTGTCAAATGATAGTCAAAAATAGTCAATGATTGAAAACAAAACAAAAATACAATAGCTATAATGATTGTTAAACAAAAACTGATATTGTTTCACATTTTTAAAAGCACGGTCAATTCATGATTGATGTCATAGTACAATTTAATAGTCAATTATTTAAAACATTAATTTAATTAATAAGCAAGCCTTTTTATTGATAGTGAATGTATCCAAATATCGAATTTGTACGAATAAAGCTTATTTGGTCAAGTACGATTCCTAACAAATTTTAGAAAAAAAAAATCAACAGTTTTTATTTCATAAAGAACTTATTTGACTATTTTGGCACTAGACGTCCCCCATTCCAACCCCACCCATCTGAAAGACCGAAAATATGTTATTCATTAGATACATACAGACCTGTTACCAGCCCTAAGCAAGATACTGTTTTTGGAAAAAAAATGGTAAAAAAAGATGTTTTTGATGTTTGGTTATTAGTTGAGCTTTTGGTTATGGGTTTTTGCATGAAGTTTATGAGTTTATGAGTATTTCTTTCTTCTTCTAACATTCATAAGTGTTGCTAGAATTATAGTAGTAGTCTTAGCTTTAGTAGCAGTAGTAGTAGTAGCAATAGCAGCAGTAGCAGTAGTAGTATGAGTAGAACATTGGCGTAATTTCGTCAAAATCCTGGGGGAGGGGTAAAGTTGGAGCCAATTTTCCCAAATCAAGTGAAAATCGCAGTGAAAACTGAAAAATGATACATGAACTATTGTTGCTAGTGTTGCTAATTAGCTTATTTCTTGTTTTGTGTCTATAGCAACAAGCATGATTGCTTACTGTTTGATGTATTGATGAATAAAATTATGTCTAAAAACATGATATAGTTAAGAATAACACGAAAATGATGATAATTTACAAAAGTTGTAAAATAATTTAAATAATTTTTGAAATATTAAGTATCAAAATAATAACGAAGAAAAAAGTATAAGTAAATACAAATTATTAAACAATTTATTAAATAAATGACCAAAGCCATTAAATAAATCAGCTTATATGTACCTCGTGTTCTGGCTCCTGAAACTCTTCATTCTGAATATGTTCCTCCATTTGTCCTACTTATAAACTATTGCCTTCTTTAAAAACTTCTAGCTTTGCACAAGAGTACCCTATAAAAAGAAAATTTTATTACCCCAAGTCAATCCTTCAACACAAATACATGAACTTCAGAGAAAAAATATTTGACACTTTCTTTTTTATACTCCTCTTGATCTATTCTTTAACTGTTTCTACATGGTAACAACCCTGCATAAAGAGAACAAAAAGAAATGAATTGAAGCCAAAAACATCCTAAAGTAACATTCCAGTCATTCACAAAATTGTTCTATATTCTTGTCTGTGTCAACCAAAAGATATTAGATTTTAGTGGAAACCCTGAATTTGAAAGGAAAAAACTAAAATTTCTAAAAGTTACCTCTACAAAATCTTACACATCTAGAATCTAGAAGGAGAAGTGGCAAGTCTTGTTTGAAAGCCATGTCAAATATGCTCATCCTTAGTCTCAGGGCTTAATACTTTCATTTCTACCATTAAATACTGACAGCTTGCACAAAAATATCTCTTGATTTTTTTATAATACATGGAATTTGATAAGCAGTGATAATTTCATAACATCATTCCAAGCAATGAACAGAAACAAATATGTTATATAATTCATTATTTTATGTCAAAGTGTGAAAGGTGTCATGTAAATAAATAATCTGTTTCACGGCCCTTCATCAAGGAAGCACAATGAGGGGTTAGGGACTAGTATACTCTGCTTCCGCAAACCCATCATGTTCAGCTTCCCCAGATTTCTCAATAAAACAATATAATGACCATAATGTGACATAACGTAAAGAAACAAATATGAGTAGGGTTTCATTTACAAAACCTTGGCAATAATCCAGAATTCTTTTCGATTTCTATATGTTTAAATTCAGGGCAAAGTGATGGTAACAAAAGACAATAAATAATAGGGTGGCCATAACTGTCAGAGAATACCCATTTTTGGATCAAAAGAGATATGCATTAACAAGCCTAATTCCTTTGAAATGGCTCCGGAATAAATAATTGCCTGAAATTTTTGCCGAAACAGGTGTTTGGTTTTTTTTTTTTTTTACAGACAGATCATTCTAATATAAAATCAGCTGTGTGCTTTATACCACATGTCTGTCTTGGCTTTGGCTTCCTTTTTTGAATTTTGGATGAATTTGAGCTAATGTTTAAACACATTCAGAACTCTGAACAGAACAACTGCACCATCAGGGGGGGGGGTCAACTCTGGGGTTGATCAATCAGTCACTTTTTTTATCCCTTCAAAGTCATTAGTCTTCTGTATAAAGGACTGGTCCAGTCCAAACTTGAAATTTCTCTAGTCAGAGTCTCCCATATTTTAAGAAAGACATTGAAATTCTCAAAGTGTGACACTAAAATTATATCTGGCATCCAGGAAATTTCTTACACCATAAGACTAGGTAAACTGAAGCTCCTAGCACTTGTATACAGGAAAAGAAGTGGTGATGCCATTCTAACTTACAGACCAATAAAAGCAGGAATATCATGGATTGTGGTAAGGGACCCCATCCCAAAGTTCTCCCAGCATTATGTCCTGTTATTTGTCCAGATTTAAGAACCAGAGGTCTTCAGCTGGAACTTACAAAGCAATCTACAGTAACTAGATTCTAAACTCAATGCTTCTCTTCAATAATTGTCAATGATCAGAAATAGCAAACTCTTCAAAGACACAATTACTGTTGACTCTGTCAACATTTTCAAGCAAAAGCTGGATTCTCAGTGCTGTCAACATTTTCAAGCAAAAGCTGGATTTTGGGTGCCCCTTAAGGAAGCAGTAACTCAACTGGGAAGCTATTGATCATCCAACTGCACCTGGAACAAGACTGAAAACAACTTATTAATCATCACCCCAGAGATTCATGTGGGAAAATCCTTAGATTGTTCCAAGCTGCAATTTAAGGCAAGAAACTTGAAATGTTTTGACTACCCAATACCAAGTGAGGTAGGTTGACTCTATAATCAACTCACATGGGTTAGCAAAGTTACTTCAAAACTAAAGATTGTTCCTATACTGCCTTTTATTTGGCATATGATGTCTATTTTTTTTTATTATAATTCAAAATATTCCTGACCCTGAGATAAATTGATGATTATGTGATTTTCAGCTCTTTCTGGCATTAAGATAATACTGTTTACAACAAAACAAAAGATGAAAGCTAGGAGGGGTGCCATAGTCTCCTCCTTTCCTAACATCAACAATGAAATATACTGCTACGCATCTGGTTGTGTTACTCTGGACTGAAACACAAAAGACAGAGGATGTGTGGATGAAAGCTTAAGCATGCTACTGAAAAAAGATGAAAAGCTGAGGGACTCATTACCCAAAGCAAGTTGAACACACAAATTTCAAGCATCACTTATTTAGCACAGGGCACTCTGTAGCAAACTGAAATAAAAAATATTTGATGAACATGCTAAGGCATTTTACTAAGAAAAGGAATTGAGAACCAATAGGGAGCTAAGGTCCTAATGTACACAGTAAAAATACAGTTAACACAGTGAATACTAGCAGTGCATGAGTCATTGCTGCAGATATCAGTCTGGACTGTGCTCACAAAGGAAAACTTATTATTTATTTCAGGTTTTTTTACAGTGATGATACCATCCAGTAGAGGCTCTTATCTGTAATTTCAGTAGAATCAAACAATAAATAATAATAAACTGTCTGTGAAATTCTATAAACCTCAAAAAAGACAGCATAGAGCTATGATAACACAAGTAAGACGTCTGGTGCTTGGCAATGTGTTGAGGCAAACACATTAGCTGAATGGGAAATAGTCAATACTCACTGCAGGCCTCATAGATAAATCTTTTTGTAAAGCATAGTTGCAGCACCAGGTCCAGTGTTTCAAATCATGCAGGAGCTGTGTGTCTCCTTTACAAGCAGAATGAAGCAAGCTATTGCTTATAAACAAGCACCTAGAGATAGCAAATCAATAAAGAGGCTACAAAATCTACCAATACCAAAATGGAAATTCAGCTCCAAGATGTTTACATCATTATTGAGCAGCTTTTGCACCATTATTACTTTGAAATCCTATATTTTGCCTGAATTGAATTCATACTACAGTTTCTCACAGCCATAAGCTAGTAAAATATTATTTAGTCATACTTTAAATTACCTTAAATCACACTTTCCAGCAATAGGATGATCCTGTAGGGGTATTTATATGTTATAGCAACCACACCAAAGAAGTTAAGTTAGGTTAATGCTAATTAAATATACCAAAATGTAATGAAGATATAATACTTTAGTAACAAAATTATGGAAACTACAACAGAAAATTATGGAAAGCAGAACACATTATATCTAAACACCAATCCTAACCACCTCTATATATATTAAATGTTTTATTTAAAAAAAACCTAGCCTAACCACCTCTAAATATTAAATATTTAATTAAATATACTTCTATAGATACCATTCATCTCACTCAGACTAAGCTGATTACCTCTGAATTAACACAAAAAACTAGTTTTCAACCACACAAAAGAAGTGATGTTAGGTCAATCATAATGAAACATACCACAATATGATGAAAATATAATACTTTTGTAACAAAATTGTGAAAACTACAACAGGAAATTTTCAAAACAGACCACTGAGAATACATTACCTAACCTAATCACCTCTATATATCAAATGTTTTATTAAAATAAAACTAACCTAATCATCTCTATATATTAAATATTTAATTAATAAACTTCCATAGATACCATTCATTTCACTCCAACTAAGCTGATCACCTGTGAATGAACACAGAAAACTAGTTTTCAACCACACCAAAGAAGTGGTGTTAGGTCAAACACAATGAAATATACCAAAATGTGATGAAAATTTAATACTTTAGTAACGAAAATGTGGAAACTATAATAGAAAATTATGGAAAACAGACCACTCATAACACATTACCTAACCTAACCACCTCTATATATTAAAAGTTGTATTAAAATAAACTTAACCTAACCACCTCTATATATTAAATATTTAATTAAATATACTACCATAAATACCATTTATCTCATTTGGGACTAAGCTGATTATCTCTGAGTGAACACAGAAAACTAGTTTCATTACTAGACAATAAAAATCAAAAACATATTTACACCATGCAAAACCAAATAACTGGTCAAAGAGAACCCCTAGTTGCAGTTACAGAGGAAAGAGACTTGGGTGTCATAGTTGACTGCCAGTTAGAGTTTCAAAGTCATACTGAAAAGATTGTAGCTAGTGCAAACTGCGCTTTAGGGACAATTAAATGAACATTCACGACTAGATATCCACAAACAATCACCAAGCTATACAAAAGTCTTGTCAGACCAAGGCTATAAACTGGCATGTCAATTGCATCTCCCTTCTATAAAGTGGACAAGGACACAATAGAGAAAGTACAGAGGAGAGCAACAAAGATAGTAGACGGGTGCCAACATCTTCCTTACCCAATGAGACTGCAAACTCTGAACTTATGCAGTATGACTCACCAAAGAAAAAGAGGTGACATGATTAACACTTACTATTTGATTCACAACAATCCAATTCATGGTCTCATCTTCATCAATTCATCACAGAGGACAAGGGGTCATTATAAGAAGCTCATAAAGGTCAAAGCTCAGAGGAGGGAATGCCATCACTTCCTAACCAACTGGGTAGTAGACCAGTGGAACTCCCAGAGCAATCATACTGTATCCATTAAGACCATCAAAGAATTCTAAGTCTCACTTGACAAGGAGTGGAGCAATAAGGAATGGAGGCTGGAATGGGACACCTTGGATTCCCAGACCTGAAAATAAACCCTAGTCAATAAGGCCAAATCAATATTCAAAACAATTCCAAATTGATCCACATGGCAATTTTTGAAGAAATGCAGAGCAATGCTACAGGATGGAAAATCCTTCAATTGCTCCAAGTTGCAATTTAAGGTAATTTAAGGTAATTACATATCAAGAACAAAGTGTGGTCACTATAACATATAAGTACTCCTGTAGTCACCTATAACTGCTGGTCATAAATCAATATTTTATAAACTATTTAATTACCATATTTGTTTTTAAACTTGCAAACCTGCAGGATGAACTGATCAATCTGATGACTATGAACACAACTCTAGACAATATCTGACATTTTATATGCTCTCTTTTATGACAAAAAACTCCAAAAAAGCATGACTTAGTTTTAAAACATCCAAAATAAGAGCATAATAATTTGGTTTAAAGCAAAAGATATTTCTATAAAATATATTTTATTCCAAATATATATTTGCATTCCAAATAAGCACATCTATCTCTTTATTATTCAAAGACTGTTCTATATACTGAAGCCCAAATAAAGAAGTGCATATAATGTACTTCAGATGATTTAAAAATGTCAATAATAAAGAAATTGTGTTTCCTTCCCTTATTATCTGCTTTTAAATATCATTTCAAATAGCCTAATTTT
Source organism: Artemia franciscana (assembly GCF_032884065.1). Taxonomy (NCBI): domain Eukaryota; kingdom Metazoa; phylum Arthropoda; class Branchiopoda; order Anostraca; family Artemiidae; genus Artemia; species Artemia franciscana. The sequence goes on from NC_088875.1 coordinate 47,864,760, forward strand.
ATTAGCAATTCTATTATTCTTACTCAAGAAATACTGAACCTCATCAAGTCAAGACTGTATAAAACCATTTTAACAAAGAACCTTAGCTATGAAGTATCATAAGATTTAATTAATAGACAAATGTAGGTTATCTATTCCTGAAAGTTATTACCAGCCTAAACCAGTAACTTTTTAAGATATTAAAAGGGCTCTACACAACATTTTCATCATTTATATTTTTTTAATTGCCTAGAAGCTTAGAATAGCCTAGAATTGGAGCTATTGTGAAGGAAACATTTTAAGAAAAGGATTCTTATTTCATAATATGTAGAAAAATTGCAGGTAACACACTTTGAAAATGCTCACTAATATTCCCTTGTGAGAATCACTATTCAACCAAAGTTGTTTCACCAAGGTCTTCCTATAGCCAAAGAATTTTTTAAAACAAGGTTAATCTCAAGGTGAAAAACTGTGTAATTGGTATTGTATCAGAAGGCATTTTTTAAAATTAACAGAGCATAAACATTGTATTTAAGTAATTGCTCTGATTCATGGGTTTGCTGGGTAGTTTAAATTCAAAAGTGAAAGTGGGATAATTACCATTAATGGATATATGAGTTTTTTAATTATCTTTTGACTTACTACTATACAGAAAGCACCAGTGATGACTAGAAGTAGTATTTAAAATATAATTTCATTCATATTAGGCTATACAACCTCAACATTTCCCTCAACCTCAAAACCCTGCTCACTTTACACATCTTTAGTTTGCCCCATAGAGGAGGAGGGTCAACCAGAAATGAACACACTTCTAGTTAGCATTTCTATGTGCTCTAAACTGGAACAAAAGTAAACATTTACCAATTTTGGTATAGTAGGAAGTCAAAAGATAATAAAAAAAACTCACATATACATTAATGTTTATGTTCAAGATGGTTCACTTTTACTTTTAAGCTTAAACTAGCCAGTTGCTTGTGAACAAAACATACATTTTGTTGTTTACAGGTAACATTACCTATAGAGTAAAGCATATTAGTCCATGAGCCCTGTGGGCCAGCATGGCTCATGGACTAATATGCTTTGCTCTATAGGTGATGTTACCTGTAAGCAAGCCCACTTTACACATTTTTAGTTTGCCCCTGGAGGAGGAGTCATCCAGAAATGGAGGTGCTTCTAGAATTAGCATTTCCAAGTGCTCTGGTATGGAAAGTATACTGCTTTGCAGCATAGTTTCCAGTTTAGACAGCTTGTGATGAAACTAAAGAATTACCTCTGAAAGTTTTAATTTCCTAATCTACCTCTTTCCATGATAGCCAAAAGCAGCTAAAGTAGAATTTTACCAAAGCTTCATTTTCCTAACCTAATCCCTTTTCAAGATAATGAAAAGCAGCTAACTTTAAATTTTACAATATATTTGCTATTAAGGGGATTGGGTGGGGGCCAGTGCTGTAATTTTGTCAAAATTCTGGGGGTGGGGCAAAGCTGGGGCCAATTTTCCCAAACCAAGTGAAGCATAAAACTGCCCAAGTGAGGCATAAAAACTGAAAAATGAGCTATTTGGTACCATGGAAGTACTATATAGCACAATAAAGATACTTTATAATACTGTAAAAATAAATATATACCAAAGAAAACTGGTGTTTCTTTTGATGCTTAAATTATGTAGGCTTATCTTAGTTTTGACAAGACTTTTGAATAAACTATATTTCAGCTGAGGGGGCAACCTCAAGTCTGGAGGGAGGATAGTTTCCCCTGCCCATAGCGAATTACACCCCTGATCAGGGGTGAAGCAGGCTTTTAGGGGAAGCACATTAACTAGGCTAGCCTACAATTTTTCTATGTATTATGAAATAGCCTATGAATCGTTTCATTAACATGTTTCCTTCTTAATCATCCCAGTTCTAAGCCTCTACCCTTTTTTCCTTCATTTACCTTCAACATTCTCTCTTATAAATTTGCTACAGGTCTATTCCAAATAACTCACAATTAAATTCCCTTCATCCTTAAATGATCTGTATCTGGAGCAAAATTGCCGAAAAGTCTCGTTGCCAAAGAGTAATAATGAGCGAAAAAAGGATACCAAATGTGTCACTTTAAACACTGGCGAGTCTCACAATTATGCCCATTGCGCCCCTTGTCGGTGCTTGCTGTTGCATCTCCCATGGTGCATTATACGGAGTGTAAAATCATTTCATTTTCTCTTTGGAAGCGGTCGACCTTTTTTTTCTGCACATTCAAATATGTTTCTTCTTTTAAAGATAAAAAGCATGTAAAATGTGCAGCAGAAAACTTTCCAATGTCAAAATAGTGTAATATTTCATTTGCAGCTCCGACCATTTCAGAGGATGCTAATAAAGAAATAACAAAGAGAGATGAATTTGGATTGAAGGTTTAATATACATATACTGATATTTATTCCTCAAAGTCTTAATAATTTTGGATTTATTAAAGTTGAAAAAAAGAACAAAATTAATAAATTAATTAATTAGTAAAATGCAATAGTATTATGCACACGCAATAATATTATGCACACGTTCTTTTTAGGTCAGCATACCCCTCAGCATGTGTAGAAAGTTTCAACCTAATATTCTAAGCCGTTCTTGATATACTAATTTTAGGGCTGTTTGAAAACTTGCACACATACAACCTGTTTTGATTTAATGTAACATTTAATTAACATTACGTCAGACATAATTCGTTGAACAAAGTATATAAGAAAAGAGTCAACACTTAATTAAAAATTCAAAAAAATATATATATAACAATGAAAATAACGACTAGTTTCCCTGGTTATTATACAGCTCAACAAAACTTGGAACCAAACTCTTGCGATATCTTTCATGTTTAGCGGGAATGGGAGTCTGTTTAGGGAATTTTTGGGATTTTATACGGGAAGGTCTATTGTGGGCAGGATGGTAAGGTTCGGGGATGATGGAACGTAATCGGGGAACAGACAGGGTCTTGGTACCCAAATGAAGGCACAGGAGGTTTCTTCTCTCGGCCAACGCGGTGTGCTTGAGCTTACCTAGTAGATAATGATGTGGAACCTTCCCTTCACACTTTATGATTCTACGTGCTCGTTTTTGGACATTTTTAATCATGTAGATATGCTCTGAAGAAAGACCAAAATGCCACGCTGGAAAATCAAACTTGAGTATAGGCCAAATGAAAGAACAATAAAACTGAAGAAGGTCCTTAGCGGGGCAAGCAATCTTTATCAAAAGTTTTAGAAGGAAAATCGAAGGAGAAGCTTGTTTGATGATGTTTTGAACATGGTCGTACCATTTTGAGTCAGCAGTAATTGTCACGCCAAGCAGTTTAATGCATGTGAAGATATTTTGGGGGGAATGGGGTTTGTGAAAGAGGTGGATGAATTTAAAAAATTAAATGTCATAACTGACGATTTACTAGGATTTATTTTCATCTTGGACGAAGAAGCCTCCTGTGTGACTTCGTCAAGTAATGTCTTAATTGAGTTTTTAATATTTCGTCGGCAAACCTCAAGTGCAGACAGGTCTTTCACATACTTTTATCGCTCTGTGTCGTCAGCCATGATAATATTAACCATTGCAAGGAACAAAATTGGGCCCATCAGAGTTCCCTAGGGCATCCAGCAAAAGATAGGAAGTGGATCGGAACAAACATTTTTATATTTAAGCACATCAGAACGATTTGTTCAAAAACAGGTAGCAACTCTAATTAGAAAGGGAATCACTTGAAACTCCGTCAGTAGTTTATTTACAACAATACTGTGGTCAATTAGGTCGACCGCTTTTAGGAGATCAATTAATAAAAGATTCAACCAAGTATAAGGGTTTTCAAGGCTTTTAAGAATGGTGTCAAGAAGACTAGCAAGGTAGTGTGAAGTAAATGCCTCCTTCAGGTTTCCAAATTGTTGTTCTGGTTCTTTTCATTTACAAACTAAACATAACAACAAAAACGGAATGCCCGGCTGAGAGTCTAGCTTGTATTACCGGGCAACCAAAAACAAATAAAACAAAATGATATATTATATAATATATTACTGTAATTACAAACAATCACACTCTTTTACAAATAAATAAAATAAATCCATGACTTACCAAGCATCTGCCAAAGCCAACAACTAAATGGAGAACTTACGATAAAAATCACAAAAAAAGTGAAGTGGTCAAAGGGTTGGTAAAAGAGCCTTTAATTGCCCCCGTACTGTACCAACAGAAAGACCGAGATTAAGACCCGATCCATGCACATTCCGAAATTTGTTATGCAGTGCCTGGATGAGAACCTCCATCTCTCAGTGAACGCTCGGGGTTCAACATATTAGAACATCCCCTCGTTCAATAATCATGCTCACGTTGGTTAAATAGTCCCATGGCACAAAAATTATTCGGTAGAATTTCGGCAAAATACTTATACAAAACATCGTTCCATTAATAGATAATAATAATTTCATAGGGAGTATATTGAGGAAAGAATATATTTTAAGTGGCGATTTTGATGGTAGGGATATTGGGGAGGGGATGAAAGTTTTTAGGATACGAAGTGCTTTAATTTGCTGTCTTTGAAGTGGTTTTGTATGAGTTTTAAACGTATTCCAGGAAAACCAGGGGACAATAACTCAAATAAGAATGGACTAGGGAAAAATATACCGATCTCATTGCATGAAAAGGTAGGATGAATTTCAAATGCCGCAACATTCCAACATTCCTTCCCAACTTCATCCACAATTTAGCAATGCGTTCCTTCCAACTCATATTTTGATCAACTAGCACACCTAAATATCTCATAGTAAATACAAGCTCTAAATAAGTAGCTTCATCAATGGGTAGTCTACTAAGTTGAGGTAGTACGAGAGAAAATGATGTACTTGGTTTTAAACATTTTAACTGATAACTTTTACAAAGCACTGCACACTGTGTAGGCTGTATTGTCAGCGAATATGACGTTTAGCCCGAGATCTCTCAGCGCCCTGTTGATGTCGCTAACATAAATAAGAAAGAGTAGAGGTCCAAGTATGGACCCCCGAGGAACACAGACTTGACCAGTGATACCAAGTAGTGAAGAGGTAGCATTTCCACCATCCAAAAAAGTCAATAAAAGTTGTATGTCAATAAGTTCAAGGATCTCTGCCTTTAACCAATTAGCTAAGAAACCCTCGTACATTTTTGAAAAAACTGGAGTTAAGGTGATTGGCCGCACTCCAGTAAAATCGTTCTCATCTCCCTTCTTTTGGACTGGAGTAATATAGCCCAGCTCCTAGCACGACGGGTAACATTCGGAATTTATTTTTTTCTATTATTTATTTTTTTCTTTTATTTGCTTCGCTGAAATTTCTGGGATTGTATCTTTTGGAGTTTCAGGGATTAGCTGGTTTTCCGAGAGAGGGGGTAATGTTTGCACAATGCTAGCAAGGCGTTTATGAAGCTCACTGGTTGTCAGTTCAGGCAGTTCATCCACAAGACAGTCAAGGCTCTTGCACGAGTGACCCCCTATTTCTTTCACTTTCTTAAGCCATTGCTGAGGTTTGCTCTGTTTTAAGTAATTTAATTTATCCTTACCATAATGAGAAGCAGCACGACGTATTTGTTTCTTTATTTGTTTACGGAGGGTTAAGGCTTCCTCTTTCTTTCCGAGCGAAAAAGTTTTGGTTTCAAATGGATTAGTCATTTATTTTTTCATTAATGTAAGGTTTATCGAATGCATTGTAAGGAACGCATGACTGCTGCAGACGGGCATGACTGCTTCAGAAAACATGAACGCTGACAAAGCAGTGGAAGTCGGCAAGAATATTCTTGACGGAATGGTAGGGAAATCGCTGAAGGAATTCGTTCAGACGGAAGGATCAGGCAGTCCTTATGACGGCGAAGCAAAAATCAGAGGAGAAATTCACCGTTTAAACCCTTCATTGTTGTTTCAGCGTCTTCTAACTGTATCCAAAAGACTGACTATGGACGAATCTTCATTTAAATATGAGCTTTGCTCCTATCCTGCGTCGCTTTTTGACAATTCTGGCACGTTCCGATTGCCAAATAAACCAGAGCTGGAATAAGCTATCAAGTGGTATTCAGAAATTGATACTATTGGGGAAAAGCTTAGTCTGAATTGCACCTACGTGTTAGACGGGGGCGCTTTGCTTCACAGGATTCCTTGAGCGAAGAAAGAAACCTGTTGGGAGATCTTAGACCGATACTGGAACTACGTTTCGGCCAAATATCCAGACGCCATTATTGTCTTTGATGGCTAAGACATCGCTAATTTGACAAAAGATATGAATCATCTCAAGCGAAACCGTGTCACTGGACGGGAAGTACTATTTAGCCCAGAAATGAGACTGACCAGCAAAAAAGAGGAATTTATTTTGTGGAAAAAGAATAAAGCCCGCTTCGTCAATATACTTTCTGATTATTTACGAGGCAAAGGACTGAGAACCATCCGAGCCAAATCTGATACTGACTTGCCTATTGTGCTTACAGCGGTTGAATGTTCGAAGACTTGGGATACTGTAGTTATGGGTGACGACACCGGCTTATTGGAGTTGTTACTTTATCATTGTAGTCCTGAGCACCACAAGGTCTACCTGCACAGTGAGCCTAAGGCAACCACTTCAGGTGCAATTTGGGACATCGAAGCCATTGTTAACAGGATTGGGACTGAAACCTGCAAACTGCTTCCTTTTGCTCGCGCAATTCTTGGCTGCGACAGAACTTCCCGTCTACATGGACTTGGCAAAGGGATTACACTTAAACGTCCGAGAGACAACGAACAATTTAGGGAAAATACTTCAATGTTTACTCGAATTTATGCTTCAAAAGAAGAGATTAAAACAGCAGAAGAGGCTGCACTTCTACAGTGTATGGTGGAAAATCTACTGACAATCTTGACAGTCACCGGCACCGAGTCTTTCAGCAGATGTAACAACGTCTACAGCTTTTCTCCATCCCCAAGATCTACCTCCTACTTCAGCAGCAGCGGAATTTTCACTTTTTCTGAACTTATCTTCAATTACAATATTGAATCGGGCTTCAGAGTACTGCCCTTGATCCTGAGAATCTGGGATGGAAACTCCAAAACGTCATGTTGTACATTATCCTCACGGATCTTCCAGCGGCACCAAAGAAAATTCTCACCGTCGTTAAGTGTGATTGTAAGGGATCCTGTGATAGTGACCGGTGCAGCTGTCATCGAATGCAACACTGCTTGTAAATCTTGCAAAGGAACTAGTTGCTATAATGCTCAGGTCCAAATCGAAGATGAACAAGACATGTGATTAATTAAATAAATGTGATGAATCTCTAATCCCTTTGCAATTTCAAATTACCTGTGATATCTTGTTTAAATTAAAATCAATGATTTACCTAGTTGTGAGAAGTTGCTTATTAGAGTCAAAGAATTTGGGGTAGTCACATTTAGGGTGGAGGGGTAAATTAACGTTCACGACAATTTTTTACTGTATGGATTCAACTTCGCGTAATGTTGTTCTCAGACCAATATCGACGCTTGGTTTATGGGCGGGAGGGGGGACTGAACATGAGCGTTCGAAACAAAAACAAAGTGCGTATTCGTGATATGCGTACCAGATTTACCTATTACCGATTTTCTATACGTGCCAATTAAGTTCTTTTTAAAAAGTCGTCATTTTAGAAGAAAAGACGAAAACGGTCAATTTCGCCTCGTCCGATTTCTTATATGTTGTAGAGAATTTTTTCCGGTTCGAATGTTACCAGAATCTAAACTTTTGCAATTTGTTTGAGGTTAAACCTTAGATTGACTGTACTAAGAGCGTCATCCGTACTCAAACTACAAGTAAGTATTTGTATGCTCTCTTAGGATATTTTGCAGCTAATTCCCTGGCTTGGAACACTCTTATGAGCCCTAGTGTCCCTGTCATTAAATGACTCGGTATTTTCATACGTGAATCCGTGGGAAACACATAAATTAATTTGTTATTAAAGGACAAGCTTAAAGCTGGTGACAAAACTGTCGCAAAAAAGCTGTGACAAAAACTGTCGCAAACCAATGTTGTTTTAATAGCCTTAGTTTCACTGAACTATACTACATTTTCGCTGACCATGGGAAGTTATTCGCTTATGGACTGTATCCGCTTTTTACTAAGCAATATTTGAAGCAAATGAAAGCAAGTTATTTTCGATATTGTTAAGTTTTTATCATATTTGCTGCTTGTTGTGCGTTGTAGCCCATTGTAGGTCCCTTGTAGCCCATTATGTTGCAACAGTACTTTTGTCCTCGCATGGAATCGTGCAAACAAAGATCACCAAGGATGCTAGTTTTCGGTTGAGCCCATTTCATAGTATTATCTGATTTCTTTAGCAGTGAATATTTTTGTTCTTAGATTTTTTTCTCCTTCTTTATGTTCCTCCCTTATTTACACCTATTTCACAGTAAGTCAGAAATAAATTAATACCATTATTATCATTATAATGTGGCAGAAATATTGTATATTCAAGAAATTAACGATGTCATTTATTCTTTACCCCTACTCGTCCTACCTACCCCTATCCATTATTAATCAACATTATAATTTGTCCTATAAATGATACATTAATGATACGATGGCACTGAGCCAAATAAGAAATGTTATTACAATTCACTAATAGTAGAATAAATCGGTCAAAAGGCCAGTATGGTAAAATTTCCTAATAATAGAACTGAAATTTTAATATTGGTAATACACATATTCAAAACTTGCACTTTGGCTCTCGGTCGTCATATAATTGATTTTAAAGCTATATTCACGACTTTTCGGATTTGGTAATTTAATCAGCTATTTAACTGATTCATTAAAAAAAAGGAAGAGGAAGTCATTTTTACGCTACCGTTCAGGTTGATTCCAAAGGTTAGTTTTTCTTTTATAACGTACATAGACTTTTTCAGTATTGAGGACGGCTTAGCAGGGGGGAGCCTTTGTCCAAGATGGCTTAGTGAGGGGGGGGGGGCTTTATCCAGTGGGCGGCCTTTATCCGACTATATGCTTTGTTTTTCGTATATTTACTGGCTGAAAATTATACTCCTTCGGTTTTTGTCTTTTTGATTTCTTTATTTTTTTCGCTCTTCGTTATTTCACACAAATAATTTATTTACTTAATTGAAAAAGAAGATGTTTCACTTAATTTTTTCAAATAATATAAAAACTGATAGAAAGTAAAGACAAAATTTAGCAATTTATTGAACAAAATACATTAGGAAATTAAATAAATTTGAAAAACTAAATATTCTTTTCATAATTCAAGGCACAGTTTATATCGTCAGCACTAACATTGATTCGAATTCTTTGAAACAAATCGTTACGTCCATGTTCAGTTATTAGCAATCGCATTGCCCCCAACCTAGAGCAAAGAGTCAAAAGATCTGTTATAACTGGCATTCTAAAGCCATGAAATGTGCAAAGGGCTCTGTGATGGGGGATTACGTTCTGAAACACAGCCTCTTCTATTCCAGTCCTTTGAAATTCTGAAGTTACCGCCTGGAGAAATACTTTCTCTTGCTCAGTGCAATTACTGAAATGATACAAAATAATTTGAGTTATCATTCAAGGACATGAATAGTGCTTAGAGGAATGGTAGCATATAAAAGAATCATACACACCCAGGTAATTTACCTAAAAACGCTCTATTCATATTATTTCAAAACAAAAATTATAACTTATCCTATTGTAAGTTCCGTTTTTTTTTTCACTGAATAGGATTTGTGTTTTTTTCTAATTTCTTTGCTCATTGTCAAGCCAATATCACGTCGATAATGGCTTCCGGATGTGAAACCGAAGCATTCAGACTTTCCTTAGTAGCCTTTTTCTCAAAGTTCACGGTCTTAGGCTAATGGTTTTAGGTGTTATTAGGTTCTTATATTGTTTCAATTGCTCAACGCGGTTGGAACGGTTGGAACGAAATTCCTCAGAAGCAAATAAAGCTTAAGAGCCGAATATTCGCTCAGCATTTGATCAACTGTGAACTGGAATCTATGGTAAGGTGTATCTAAACGAATTTAGAGCAAAATAATGACTGAAGTAAATAATTTGCATGTCGGCAATAATTTGCTTCAGTTTTTCATCAGCACAGGACAAGGTATCAAGAAGACAATCAAGTTTGTTTCTGGGCAGAAAATCCCTACCTAACCTACAATTAAAATAATTAACTAAAACACATTATTTGCATTAATTAATTTGTATGTCGGCAATAATTTGATTCACTTTTTTTCGGATCAGAGTCAAAAGATTCGTTTCTCAGGCCGGTAAAATTGGATCCAAATAAATAAAATCTGCCATTTCATGAAGTGGTAAAAATGTTTAACTGGTATTTCTATTGACGTCCATTTCAATCAGTAAAAAACCAAGAAATTCTCCAGGACTTCAGAAAATTACTTTTCAATTAGTCATACCAGCCAGAACACGAAGTGACGCATTAACTCATCGTGGCTGACAAAACCTAGCCTCTTCAGTCACAACTTCACTCGAATCCGAACCAGAATAATCCGAGCCTGATTTGGACATTGCACGTAAGTTCTATAAGTCTGGATGACATTACTAGGTGACTCGTTCATTTATAGCGATAATGTTTCTTCGTTTCTTTCCAAGGTTTTCGAGGATCGCTATACTTAAGAAATGATCGTATTGCATATATTTTAATTATGTTTACGATCTGACGGCCGAAAGCCAAGCGTATATTTTTCTGCAACTACAACAATAACAACATATTGCAAACAAAAGCACGAAAATAGAAGAAAGAATAGAAGCAAATGTTAGGCGCTTTAGCATGAGAAAAGGAATTGAATCAAGAATAAAACTACTAGCGTCACAAGTAGCCTAGCATAATCAGAAGAAATTTAAACAAGCATAAACAAGACTTAACTTTCATTAATTAAAATTTGGTCGTAAATCAAAGCCACTTTTCTTTAGATCTAACCTGAAGTTCTTTGAAAAGGGGCGGTTTCTATTAATTTATTATTTATTTTACAAATACTTAGAGCTTTGTTAGTGTGGAGGAAATGTTAATATGTTTCATATTTTCTATTGTTTTAACATTATTTTCTATTTATTTTATAAATAATTAGGGCTTTGTTAGTGTGCAGAACATATTAATATGTTTCACAGTTAATGTTGTTTTCATGGTATTTTTTATTTATTTTATAATACTTGAGGCTTTGTTCGTATGCAGAACATATTAAGTAATAAATATTAAGTCTGGTATAAAAGTCAGAAAAGGCAAAGACATATGCCTCTTATCCATATTCCATAATAGCGGATATTCAATCTTCTGCCAAAAGTAAAGCAAAAGTCAAACGAAACAAATATAAATGTAGATACAACTGACATTCTCACTTAGGCTTCACACTTCGCTTTAGGATTTTATTAGGTGATATTACATCGGCAGTCCTGGGCCAAAACCATACTATCCACACAAAAGTTTTGAGTTAAACATCGAGCTCCCTCAACCGTGACACGGCAAGCCCAATGGCACAGTCAGAATTATCCTGTGTGCTAGCCTCTATGAGATATGACTTAGTATTTACAGAGAGTAAAACTGATTTTACAGGTTTTCTACGGCTAAAACCTAATAGAGACAACTAGAATTATATGAACTAGTTTCTAAACCCAGTAAAAAACAAAGTGGCAAAGAAACCGCTTGTTTCTACTGTTCCAAAATTTACAAAAATCATCATTTTGCAATTCTTTTCGTAAATTTAGAAAATGCGGATGCTCAGTTTCGACAGAAGACAGCTGACGTATGTTTGTTTATTCATTTTTTTCGTGGAGGCGAACTCGAGTTTAGTTTTCTCACTTAGCAGTTTCCAATACTAATCAGGCCAAAGCAAATATAAGCAATCACCTCAAATTTCTCAATGCTTCACAAGCTTAAGGGAAAAAACGTCTTCGTTCATAAGCTAATGACAGAAAAGTGTCTATTGGTTGAGATAGATGGCATAAAAAATAGCAAAAGATTTAAATAATTTAATCAATTGTTGTCTTACCGAATAGCTTCTATTTGTGGAGAAGTAAACATCTCTCGAATTGCCATGTCTACATGCTTCAGTCCAACCAGAGCCAGCTTCTTTTTAGATGGGGATTTACTTGGAGACTTCAACGAGCCATTAATTTGGCCATCATTTGGTTTGAGTTCAGCTATTTCTGTAGCACGACGACATATATCTAAAGCTCTTCGTGCATCACCTGAGACAGCAGCCACTTTCCTATTTTAGAAGAAAAACGAAATACTTCAGTTGCTACAATTACTATTTCATTCCAACAGTCGAATACTAAACTGGAGAGTCTAAATTTTGACAATATAGAAGATGGATGGAATAATTTTAGGAAAATAGTTTTTGAAGTGGCGGATGGTGTCTTAGGAAGGGAAGTTGGAAACACAGCTAGAAATGTCAGCAAAAATGCTTTAAGTTTGGTGGAGAAGAGAAGAGTACACGACAAATTTGAGAGATAGAACATGTAGCAAAAGGGGATTGTAGGGAAAGAAGATAAAACACTAAAATATGAATTAAGGAATTGTGAAGTGGAGGCTACGGATAAAGCTGCGAAGATCTGGATGATGCAACCAGACGGCATAATGGTAAAATGTTTACTGACATGGAAAAAAATTGAGTGGGAACATTTACTCTGGAATAGTCTTAGTTAAATATAGGAACGGGTCAAAATTAGTGATAAGGAAAGAGTAGAAGGAAGATGGATAGAATATTTCATGAATGCCCTAAACCGTGATAAAGTTATAATAAATAATTTAGAAAAGTTGGTGACACTTTGGAAGTGAAGGAAGATTTACTTTGCGGGGAAGAGTTAGAGGCAGTAGGCTAATAAAGGGATTAAAAAATAATAAGGCCCCAGGTGCTGATGGTGCTGTAAATGAGTTCTTTAAATACAGTGGTTGTGAATTTATAGATGAAGTTGTTGATGATTATAAATAGGACTCAGAAAAAAAGGAAAGTACCTAGCGATTTTAGGGAAATCTTAATTAAAACCCTCTATGAAAAAGATGATCAGAGGTAATGATATCCTGTAGGAAGCAAATAAATTGTATCCTGTAGGAAGCAAAAGCATCTCTAAATCTAAAAAGTACAATCATGCTTATTTATTTGCTTCCTACAGGATATCATTACCTCTGATCATCTTTTTCATAGAGGGTTTTAATTAAGATTTCCCTAAAATCGCTAGGTACTTTCCTTTTCCATCCTAGGCTTAGGACAAGCATTAAAAATCGACAGTTTTTCCCACAGTTACTTCTTCCCCTTCACAATATCAGTCAGTCCAAAAATATCAACAGCTGATTTCATGATAAATGCACCTTCTGCTCCTCTCTCCAAATTGTACTAAAGAAAATCCAGAACGTGGGAATACATTAAACAATCTGAAGATTCAAAGTCCTCTTCCATTTTCCGTGCACATTCATCAATCCAAAAGACTAATCCTTGAATTTATGACAGAATATCCAGAATATCTTGATTAGGGGTAGTCTGATTGGCAAGGAGAGTGTCCTCCAAAGTTTTTCTCGTCCGTGTGATTTAAGGAAGATCCCTCCCGGCAGGTACACCGATCTTTGCAGTGGGTAACTGCCCCTCTTCTGTTTGTCAAATCACAATAGAGGGTGGACCAAAAAGACTCAAAAATCAGGTCTAGAAATCATAAGCCGGAGGATTACCAATGTACAATTATCTATTCACAGTTATCTTATTTGTTAAACCAATCTAGGTAAACTGTAAATGCAAAAGTATTCAACTTAAAAATCCAAAGTATTTTACTTTTAATGCATTCCAGAGTTAATTCAATTTAAAATTACACAGTTATTCACAGGTAAACTGCCAAACAAGAACTAATTGAATTAGGAGTTAAGCAGGGTTGCATTCTTTCCCCATTTATATTGATCATTATGAAGGACTTCGTCCCAAGGAACAGCATGTAATTAAATGGGAAAGTAAGACTCTCTTAGACTTGGTTTATGCTGATTCTTTAAGTGTCCTAGATGAAAATGTTAGTAAAATGAATGAATTTCTGCGGGCTTTGAGAGTTCATAGGGCAAGAAAAGGTTTGAAAATGAATGTTAGAAAGACTAAGTCGCGAAGACTGGGAATAAGTGAAGAGAAAGAGATGATGCTAAGTAACGAGAAGATCGAAGATCAAGAGGACAGATGCACTTACAGAAGTAGCATCATTAGTAAAGATAGTCGATGCAAATATAAATGTTAAAGCAGAATAACCAAAGCCTAGGGTGTCTTTTTTTGCAGTTGAAATTATATATTTATGAGTTATATTTTAATTAGTTATATTGAATACATAATTTTTTATATATTATTTATTTTTTATATATTAATTATAATAATTATATACAATATTATATATAATTATATATTATAAAATATTATATTATATTATATTTTCGTATATTATATATTTTTATATTTTTTATATTGCAAAAGGATGATCCCCCCCCTCTATTCACTCCGGGAGTTTCTGTACTTATGGTTTTTAAAAGTATTAGAGTAATTTGTTTCTTTTTTTCCCTCTTCGTGTTTCTTTACATTTGCACGGATAGAAAAAAACTGACAGCCATCAATTCCATCATAAATACAGCCCGAGCTATAAAAAAAGAAACAAAAATATTGCAAAATAAATATAATTAAAAATAATAAATTTATAATAAAAATGTAACCTAATTTTTTTGCACTTAAAGTAATGTATAATTCAATAAATTTTACTATTCAGTTTTAATTTTTTGATCTTCCATAAGCACATTTACCAGAAGGTGGCTCTCAATAGTCACTGGAAAGACTTATTTAAGCCCCATTTACACTGAACTAATTAATTCTGACCGTTTTTATATAAATCAACAAAAAAAGACACCTTCTTTTGCAGTTGGAAAAAAGTTTAGAAGAATAGGAAGATAAGTTTGCAAAACGAAATTAGAACATTGGAAGCTATAATGATGACAGTGATGGGTCTGAAACGTGAGCGCTACAACAGACGGAGGAAGATTTGTTAGATATTTCGAGAGAAATTCTTCCTTCTTAACCAAAAGTGAGATGGAAGGTGTGAGTAGATCTCACAACCAGAGATCCCTTCTGTTCTTCTTTGATATACACAGGAGTTGGTCGAAAGCCTACAGCTATATCCGTCAAAGACAAAATCTGCATTTTTGTAATGCTGCATCAAGTAAAGTTGTCATAGAATGACCCTACCTGCCACGGCATCATGCGGAGCAACCACCCTCCATCAGTAGCGTAGTGGCGAGAGGAGCTGGGGGATACAATTTCGAAACTGGAATATCTTTATAAATGGAAATTGCAAGAGATGCCTTGTCTAGACTTATCCTAGCTCGTAGCTTTATACAACTACATCCCTGACAAATTATACCAATAGTGCACTACCTAAAAAAATAAGGTATAAAAGAAATAGTTTCTCTATTGTATAAAATTTGTATTCTATTAGTAAGAAGAACATAATACTGACAATTTATAATATTGGTAGCATATAGAATGACATTTTGAGGGGTAGGTCCCTAAATTTTTGAATATATACCCGAACAGGATGCAACACGTACCAAAACAGCTGGCCGAGTCTTAACAAAACTTTGTGAGAAATAAACGTTGGGGAATTGGTGTCCAATACGGCCTATGAGATGGAAGGGATATTCAAAATTTGTGTCACCATGAAACTTACTAGATGGAATAGGAGGGAAAAGAGGGCTCCCAGATTCATCTCATCTTAACCTCAACAAGATGGTTTGTTAGATCTCAAGCACAGTTAGCGATGAGTAATGGTTAGTGTCCCAGTTTTATTGTCATTCATTGTTATAGCCAGGGATAGAATTGGCTTATGTGACAGAGAACATTTCTAAATTCTTGTCATAGGAACTTTTACAGATGTAAAGCAAATTTTGATGTGAAGAAAGGAAAAAATGAGTTGGCGTATCGATTAGTTCGGCTTTTGTAACCGAGTTCGGCTATTGGGAGGGGCTGGTTCGGGTAGTGGTGATCGGTGGCTCTTATTGGCTAGGACGAATTTTCCAAATTGGTGAATAAGGTGTTCCAGTCGGACTTTAAGTGAAGATAAATTTAATTTAGCGAGGGCTTGATCATAGGGTATGCCACGGTTTCGGAGTATAATCCTTGTTGCTCTTTTCTGGACGCACTCTATGTCGCGTAATAGGTACGCTGTGCGGATAGCAGATGGACCCCACACCGGGCACGCGTACTCGAGCAACGGGCGAACATAACATGTAGGCATGGAGAAGACTTTCAGTATCACACCCAAAACACTTCATTTTGGTAAGTGTCTGAAGGCTTGCATTAGCCTTGTGGACGGTTAAATTAATATGGGCACTGAAACTACAGTCACTAGTGAAAGCTACTCCTAAGATTTTTATTTCGTTCACAAGCGGGAAAGGGACTAGAGGCATATCTATATTCCGCTTCAGAGGGTTTAAACGAATTATCTTCGACTTGGCTACGTTAATGGTAAGATCATGACTTGAGCATTCGGTCTTTAGCTGATCAAATAACTGGTCTGAAAACTGCTTTGTTATGATAGTGTTTTCGACCAGATAAGCGAGCACTATGGACAGATCATCTACAAACTTGTAACGGTCGTCGTGATGGCTAAGCAGGGAATTTATTACAGCCAAAAAAATTATTCCAGCTAATTTCGTGCCTTGTGGGGCCCCGCAAGAAGTATCTGACCATGATGAATCCGAATCGTTTTCGTGGAGTGCAAAGACTTTTTGTTTTCGGCCAGTTAGGAAGTCAAGTACAAGGCCATGGGTGCGTCGTTTGGCCCCCATTTCCTGGAGATTCATGCCTGCAGCCAGGTGCCGGATTAGGTCAAAGGCCTTTCGGAAGTCCACTGCGCAAATATCGACGAAATAGCTACCTTTTTCAAGCCATTGGAGGACGCAGTCAAACAGTCTAATAAAAGTGAAATCTTTTCATTCGTAAGGCCCTACTGGGTGGTTTCCCCCAGGTTTCCCCCAGCCTAGGTGGACTCCTTGCGTATATTCTACTTCTACTGCGTAGCTCCTAAAATTTTAAACGTAATATGATATCACACATACCTAGCAACTAGCTGAACTGCATCCGGGTCAAAAGCTTGTAGACCAGCCATTCTTGAAGCAAGAATTTCCTGGAGCTGTTTATAATTATAAGGCTGAAATGTTAGACGTACTAGTCCCTAGAAAGTAGAAAAAAATATTGATTAGAAAAATTGCAACTATTAATTTGATTTGAATTCTTACAGCCAACTTTATTTTTTATTTTTTTTCAACATGAGATGGCACAAGCTGTTCTTTTATCCGATTACCTAACTTGAGTTTCCTGTACACTTTCCGTAATCAGACAAAATTACAAATCGTTTAGTTTGACAAAATTGACCAATAAGGAAGAAGATAAAGTCCTGACTTAAGTGCTTTAAGGGTAAATAGCTCCAATAGGAGATGGACGATTTTTTTCTTCCAAAATTGTGAATGGAGATTCTTAGGATTTGCAAATTTGGCTAATAACAAATTCTACGCTAGATTTTAAGCACCTAGATTTCAAAGCAGGATGCAACTGAAAATTAAAACCAAAACTTTGGGATAAAAAAAGTTAAAAACGAATGATAAAACAAAACAAAGACAAAAGTAAATGATAAAGCAAAAAGAAACGGCACGGGTTTACCAGTTTTTGCTATCCTTTCCGAGACCATAGGTTAGCTTTAGCTTAGCATGGGCATAGACAAAGAGGAAGGCATGGGCGCCGGCAGGGGGGCCAGAGAGGGAGCAAAGGCCATCCTTGGGAAACAGGAAGACATTTAAAAATGTATGAAAATAGAAAAATGAGAAATACTCCCATCTAAACCTTGTTAAACACACAGATCATGGTAGTATTTGCCCCATCCCTGGGGCCGCTGTCCCTCGTTCCAAACCAGCGACACCAGGACACGAACCCTTGTCCTCACAGAAAGTATATGTTAATGCAAAAAATGCAATCTTCATGAAAAATAGGACATATGATTTTTGTAACTATAATAAATTCGATTTTAAAACTTTTTGTGGATATTTTAATTTAGATTCTTGTATGTTTCTAAGCGAATTCTAAAACAATATATTTTCATATATATATGCATATTGTTACCTAATAAATAAGTCATCAAAAATATTTATTTGTCATTCTTCTATATTTATATAGGGTTGCCAAGGAACACACAATCGTAAACGGGGTCGAGAATGAACAAATTCAAGAAGCCCTGCTCTAAATGATCACCTTGACAATTGAGGTAATCATCGTACCTCCGAGCTAGAGTTGATTAATGAAGTGATATTGAAGAAATAACCTGAAGTGAGCCGTGGTGGTTTCTTTGATCTCTTCGTCCGTTTGACAGCACTAACACCCCTTGCCCCACCCCCACAATGCTAATTGAAAACGATTATTATACCATGGACTTATAGGGATTAAATATCAGTCTTTTGGGACTCGCGGTAACCGTGAAAAAAAAAAAACAACGACATAAAAAAGCAATACTGACATTTACAATTTATTTTCTCTAGAATATTTTCAAAGTCTGACGAATGAGTCTGTTGGTTGCTCGAATGGTTCCGTAGTCGATAACCAGCAAACTTTTTTGGTACCTTCAAAAGGCGAGGTAAGTGTGCTATTATTGTGTGCCATTAACAGAAAACCACTTTCAAATACAAATAAAGCGATGCTAATTTGACAAGGAAATGAACTTAATTTAGATTTGAAACGGACAGAATTAAAAAAAAAACAAACACTGGAATTGAATGTAATTAAATATAACCTAGATTTAAAAGAGGGCACAATTTAGTTTAAATAGGATATAAATTATCCTGAATTTAACATGTCAAATCTAAAAGAAACGTTAATGACAATGGGTGAATACATGAAACCCAAAATGAATAGAAATTGAAATGAATAAGGATAAATTGAAACAAAGAGAAATAGCCACAAATAACAGTTGGCCGTCGTGCCCCTTAATTCCCCTTTCAGCCTAGATTTTCGTTTTGCCTCACCAAAAAAAAAAAAAACAAAAAAAAAACAGATTACATTGAAATTATCAATTAGTCCAACAAGTTCGATTTAGCAATCAATTATCTATATTTCTGAATAAATGCAACTAAAAGGAAACAAGGTCACAAAACAAGTTTTTTTTATAAAATAAAATAGTAAAAATAAATTGATCATCACAAATATAAGTATAATAAGAAATTATTTTTTTTTTCCGGGAAACTAAATAAAGTGTTTTGATTCTTTTTTGATGTTACAGCAAAGGATATTGCTGAAAATACCTATCGTCTTCAATAAAGTACAAAATATGTGTTAGTCTTTAAGAGTAACTAGTTAGATTTGACAACGCTTTTCTTCCGTAAAAGTTCAAACATTAACGATCTGTTGATTCCCAAAGACAACTACACCTTCAAGAAAAATCTGCACTTTCTTAAGCTGTTTGATGTCATTTATTTTAGCTTATTTTTTGCTCATTTTCCACTCACTTTCCTTTTTTTTATACTTTATGATGGCTACTACTAAGAACTTCATTTCACTTTTATTTTTTTCAAAATTATGAAGTTTTATCATGTTTTCGTCAGTGTTGCCACGTTGAATCGCAAAAATAAATATGCAAGAGTAACTAGTTAAATTTGACAACACTTTTATTCCGTAAAAGTTCAAACATTAACGATCTGTTGATTCCCAAAGACAACTACACCTTCAAGGAAAAACTGCACTTTCTAAAGCTGTTTGATGTAATTTATTTTAGCTTATTTTTTGCTCATTTTCCACTCACTTTCCTTTTTTTTATAGTTTATGATGGCTACTACTAAGAACTTCATTTCACTTTTATTTTTTTCAAAATTATGAAGTTTTATCATGTTTTCGTCAGTGTTGCCACGTTGAATCGCAAGAATAAATATGCAAGAGTAGCTAGTTAAATTTGACAACCCTTTTATTCCGTAAAAGTTCAAACATTAACGATCTGTTGATTCCCAAAGTCAACTACACCTTCAAGGAAAAACCGCACTTTCTAAAGCTGTTTGATGGCATTTATTTTAGCTTATTTTCTGCTCATTTTCCACCCACTTTCCTTTTTTAATAGTTTATGATGGCTACTACTTAGAACTTCATAACTGCTTTTGGGAGTCTTTTTCATTTAAAATTTGATTTTCGATTTTTCAACATATATATATTAGAAATGAGCAAGATTCACTACAGGTGGAGCCACATTCCAATGACCCTCATTAAAAGAACAAACATAAAAATAAATAAAAAAAATTAGTTTAATGGACTTTAATTTTCTTGAGTACATCTCAAACAGATGCATTTAGATTTTTTACACAGCAGCTATTGTTTATTGATAGATGACCGTGCTTGCAACTAAGCCGCAAATTTGCCTTAAATTGGGTTCATAGTTTGTTAGCGCGGTAAAATTTATTTCGCGCAGGTAAGAATTGATCATGTATAATAAAAATGTTTGTCTACGTTTCCACTAGCCAATACAATCAGATAGTAATCTTACGGTCCTTGGTACACTAAATGAATAGATAGTTGTCCTTACCAGGCGACTGGAAACGCGGTTGATCATGATTCTCTCAGGAAGATCCATTGTATTTGCAATTGCCAGTACTATAAGTCTAGATTCGAGTTTTGATGGCCAGTCAAATATATTGTACAACACATCTTGTTTTCTTGTCCATAATAAGTCGAGCTATTAAAAAGAAAAAAAAATACTTGCATATAGGCAGAAAGAAAAATTGGGCCTACAACTGGGCCTGCGAAAACACTTATTTAGGAATTTTGATTTTGTCTTCCCATAAAAACTTTCTCAGGGTGGACCAATGAGTGCCTATATATTAGTTTAGGCCTTATAATACACTTTGTATTATCTAAACCACCTCTCTTAGAATTTTTTTTCATCCTTCTTCACAAAAAAGACCGGCTACAAAACAGCATAAAAAAATAAATAAATAAATAAAAAAAAATAAAAAAATATATATATATATTTGGGATGCAAGATACGGACATGACTTGGAGCCTACATTTTTCTAAGGAAAAAGAATCCCACCGATGAGCTAAAATTTTCGTTTCCGCCACGACTCAAATTTTTTGATTTATTTATTTATGTCTTTTTCCTTTGTGATGTAGTCTGAGCTCTATTTTTTTTAAGTTTCAAGTTCGTTTTATACTTTTTACTTTTGACCGAAGTCCTTTTTCTAATGATTATTTTTACCCTTTCTACCAATTGTTTCTATACTGATTTTTGACTTGCATTATGCTTATGCTTTGTTTTGATTTTAGCATTCTCTGGCTGGAAAGCCCTTTTTACCAATTGCTTCTTTACTGATTTTTGCCTCGCATTATGCGTATGATTTATTTTGATTTTAACATTCTCTGGCTGGAAACGCGAATTCGGCTATTCTTTTTAGCTTGTGATAGTTGCTTATCAATAAGGTATTATCCTATCTCCATCTATTTTAACTGGTGGCAGGAAAACTCCATCTTTCAGGTTCTTAATAACTGCAGTTCAGAAGCCAAATCTGATGAAGATTTGACATCACCAGCATTCTAATTAATTCAGCCATAACTGTCACATCATGCCATGAATCGATGTTTTAACCATTAATATATCATGGCTTCATTTCTGTGAGGGATCAAAGAATCCCACAGATGAGTTACAATTTCCAACCTCAATTCACATGATATTTTTACTTCTTCTGCATTGGGGGCTTCAGCCTCTGATACCTCCCTGTGTTGTTATGATGGGACGTTGTGTCAACTGCAACTGCAACAAGAGTGCTTTTATAGTCGTGCTAAAAGGTGCTATTTAGTGTCACTGCAATTGTATTTTATAAGAAGTGCCTTGATAAGCCTAATTGAGTGGTTCACTCTGAAAAGAAACTACCAAAAATTGGCAAAAAAGTCAAAATCAGTGTTGCCAGTTGATCAGCACCGTTTCGCAGTGCTAGCCTTTGAACAAGCGATGATTTTACTTTAAATCCGGAATTTTTTTTTCTTTTTATGTTTTTACTTTTATAACTTTAATAAATCAAAAATTAATTAAGATTTTAAGGAATAAATATCAGCATATGTATGTTCAACTGACAATGCACATTCATTTGTATTTTTTCAGCAAAGTGCAAATTATGTTCGGCTTTTGAGCCCGGTTATTTATTAAGCATAGGGGGAGTTTGAATCGGTTATTTATTGTGATTTCTTTTCGTTTTGGGTTTCATTTATTTATTGATGCTGATTTGTGGTAGTTTTATGCTTGGTAAATTATTTGATTCTAATTCTGCTTATTTGTGGTTTAATGAAGTTCTTTACTTAAAAAAACTTATTTTGCAGAAAAGTTGTTTTTATTTAATTTCTGTTCGTTTTATATTGAAACAGTCTTTTTCAGGGAGAAAGAAAATAGTAGTTTGAATCTTCCCGGTTTTTCTTTAAGAATTTATAGTTAGCCTGCTATTTGTATGCTGGAGACACTTTTTCAACAATATTTAGCAGCATACGCCCTTTTGAAAATCTTTACACAAATAGTAGCATTTGATTTAGTCGTGTATATCCTGTGGTTGATCTGATACATAAAACTTAATACTATTCCCAAAAAATTGAATTTATGCTTTTTGAAAGCCTGAATACACTTACGCTCTTTTGATTTAGTAAAATTTTAAGAGCAGAAGTAGTTATAGAAGTAGCTCCGAAATTTTGAACTTAATGTTCTCAGTCGTTCTTGGTCGTCTTATTGGCAACCAGCAGAGACACAGTGCCTTTTGATTTAATTTTAAAGCAGCATTCAGTTTTAAAGCATAATGGGCAAATTACATAGTTTAGGGGTTTTACCTGCCCAATAACCCTAGAACTATACACTAGACATTCACCTGTGTTGAACAAAATGGCTTCCCTAAAATTTTAATTGGAAGTATTTAGAAAATTATGAGCCAAAGAAGAGGGTGGATTGCCCTCCATTGACTGTTGACCCTTAAAGAGGGCACTAGAACTTTTAATTTCCAATCAAACTAACTTCTTTAAAATATGGAAGACACTTCTAGCCATGAAAGAGCAGTGCTGCTAATGTCCTTGTATGGCCTATATTACTTATATGCCCTATTAATACATGCATGCACATAGTTTTTTCGTTTAATTGAAACTCCCCCTAAACATTTCCTAAAAGTTTCAAATTAATACCACTAGAATCGTTAGTTACAGTAACCGTAGAAGCAGCATTAAATTTATACAGTGTTTTCTGGCTAGTTCAAAATCCGCCACAACTTACTCCAAAAGGTCTAATTTTATAAGCCATAACCCATTAATATACGCTATTATTGTGATATTACTTTGTCACCCTTTTGACAATCTACACGATCATAATTGATTTTGATTTAGTAAAAAATCCGCCTAAATATCCCTTGAAAGCTTCACCTTAATACTCTTAGATTGTGTAGTAGCAGTAGTAGCATTAGTAGCAGTATGCACATAGCACCTTTGTTTTGTTTTTTTCAACATCTCCTTCAACACAAGATACAAGTTTCTACTTAATATCACCGACCGTTCCTGAAGTATTTCTGAAACGCCCTCTTTAAAAACTACGTGGAAATAGTGTGTTTTGAGTTAGTTCAATACAGTTTCAACATTACCCAAACTTTTTCCTTTAATACCGTTAGCTCTAGTAGCAGTAGCAGCAGTACCAGTAGTTATAGTAATAGCAATAATAGCAATATCAGTAATAGTAATAGCAGCAGCAGAAGTAGCTGTAGGAGTAGAACCAGTAGTATCATGATGCAAATATTGTCTTTCGGTTAGTTCAACATCCCCCTAAACAAGCCATGTAAGTTTTAATTTCACACACAAAACTGTTCCTAAGATATTGCTGGTATGCCCTTTTAACAACCTGCATACGGATGGTATGTTGTGATTTAGTTTACATAGCCCCTAAAAATTCCCTGAAAATTTCACCTCAATATCCCTAGGTAAAGTTGTAATAGCAGTCACAATAGTAGTATTAGTATTCAACTGAATACAATTAGCCATTGCTGTGGTATTGTCAATGTTTCTTTTAGATAACCTCTATATTCATGTACTTCTTGAAATTTTCATGTTAGAAGTAGTAGTTGGAGCAATAGTAATAGTAGCAGTAGAACTAGTAAATGTAGCAGTGGTAGTAATATTGGAAGCAATGTACATATATTGCCTTTGGATCTTCCCCTTTAAGCATTCTCTGAGATTTCCAACTTAATAAACAAATCAATTCTTCAAATACGAAAATCTAAATGAACATAGTGTCTTCTGTTAGTTCAAATTCGCCATCAATTTTCTCTCAAGTTTTACCTACATAGACTTAGCATTGATAGTATTAGTATCATAGTAGTTGCGGTGGTATTAGGAGAAGTAATTGCAGCTTTATTGTTGTATTAGTAGTAGTAGTAACAGTAGTAGTAGCAGCATTAATAGTGGTAGTAGCATGTATATCTTGCATTTCTGTCAGTTAAACATCCCTTTCATCATGCCCTGGAAGTTTGACCTTGAATTGGTAAGCCGTTCAAAAAATATAGCTTATGTACGCTTTTGACCCTCTTTTAACCCTAATACTCTAAGCCTTCCAAGGTGTTGCAATTAAAGTAGTAGTTGGAGTAGTTTAGTATCAGTAGCAGTATATGTAGCAGTGGTCATAGTGTTAGTGACGACATACATATTTTACTTTTTTCTCCATTGATCTACCCCTTTAAGTGTTCTCTGAAAGATCCAACTTAATACCCAAATCCATTCTGAAGATACTCCCTTTTGCCAATCTGCATGCTCATAGGGTGTTTTGATTTAGTTCAAATTCCCCTCAACATTTTGTCAAAATTTCACCTTCGTACTTAATTGTACTACCGTCATAGCAGTAGTAGTCATAGCAGGAGAAGTAGTAGCAGCAACAGTGTATTAAAGTAAAACAGTTCAAAATAGGAATGAAACATTTTTATTGACAGTGAATAGATATAAAATTATTTAACTGGATATTTCGAACACATATACAGTGTTCATCATCAGCAGTAAAACATTACTGCTTTATTTTATTATTGTCAATAAAAAGGTTTCATCCCTATTTTGAACTGTTTTACTTTCGTCATGGAAAGGCAGTGTGGTCTTCGAAGTTATCTACAACAGTGTATTATTATTAGTAGCAGTAACAGAAGTAGTAGCAGTATTAATAGCAGTAGTAAAAGGTAAATTTTGCCTTTTTGTCAACTAAACAGCCCATGCATGATTCCCCTGAAATTTCGTTTTGATACGATAAGCCGTCCCAAAAATATTACTGGTAATCCCGTATCAACAATTTGTAGGCACATAGCATGTTTTGATTTAACTCTAATTTCCCCTCAATGTTTCCTCAGATCTTTTTTTCCCCAACCTTAGCAGTAATTGCTACAGAAGAAGCAGTTTTAGCGATAGTAGTGGTAGTAGTAGTTGTGACAGCAGTAGAAGCAGAGGTAGATGTAATAGTAATAGCATGCAAATATTGCCTTTTTGGTCAATTAATCATCCCCCTTATCATTCCCTGAAAGTTTCAAATTAATATACTCAGTCATTCTCGAGTTACGCCCTTTTGACAACCCATATGGACATGACATGTTTTGATTTAGTCCAACACTCCCCTCAACATTCCCAGAAAGACTAACCTTAATGCCCTTCGTATTTTGGAAAAGTAGAAGTCAGACATGCAGGCCTTTTCTCAATACCATATACTATATGTGAACAATGAACAAATTGCCTAACTTAGTCCTCACCCGAGGCCTCGAGTGGGGAGTTGACATCCCCAAACGCATAATTACTGAAACTTTCAACAATGCTGAAAGAAATAGATGTCTCAAAACTTTATTTGGATGTTTGTTTCGGGAAATGATGGGCGTGGGGGGAGGGGTAATTGCTCTCATACCCGTTTGACTCTTAAAAATTTCAAATTTCGTGTTTTATAAAAATACCTTCAAATTTCAAATCAAATGAGCCCCATCTGAAGTTTACACGTCCGCCCATTCCATTGAAACCTTATATGCCCCCAGGGTGTAACGTACAGCCCTTGCTCCAGGGATCAAGGTGTTTGCGTCAATCTGAATGTATTGTTATGTATTCTTTGGACTATTTTGAACCAAATAGCTATCTTACAATTTCAATCAGATGCGTAAGAGGGGTAGGGGTTAGTTGACCTTCATCACTTCTGACTTTTAGAGCTTCCAATTTTCAACCAAATGACCCACCTATAAAGTTTATACAGCCATCTATTCCATAAAAACCATAAATGCCCCCGGGTCACAAACTACAACCCCTGCCCCCAGGCTCTGGTGGTTTGTATCAACCCAAAAATCCTTGTTATATGATCTCTAGACTATTTTGAATAAAATGACTATCCCAAAATTTCCATTAGATGTATTTTGGGAAAACACGACGTGTGTGTGTGTAGGGGGTTGGGTGCTGTCCTTTGATCAGTTTGACTTATAAAGACAGCACTAGTAGTCATGAAATCAAACGAATGAACCCATTCCGAAGTATATATGACAACCCTTTCTATAAAATCTTATATGCCCCTAGGATATAACTTACAACCCTTGCCCTAAGGCTTTGGGGGGATGTCATCCTCAAGGACATAGTTTCCGGACCCTTCAACTACGCTGAACAAAGTTGCTATCTCAAAATTTTGATTGAGTATGTTTGAGGAAATGATGGGGGCGGAGGGGGGCGTTGGCTCTAAAATCACTTTTGACTCTTAATAGGGGTACTATAACTTCCAATTTCAATTCAAATGAGCCTCATCTGAAGTTTATACAACCACCCATTCCACAAAATCCTTATATGCCCCCAGGGCGTAACTTACAACCCTTGCCCCAGGGCTCTGGGGGGCCTTATCTGCCCTGGATGCATTGCTATATGTTCTTTAGACTATTTTGAACAAAATGACAATCTCACTATTTCAATCAGATGTGTTTGGTAAAAACAGGGGTAGTCAAGGGGGGGACTAGTTGCCGTCCATCACTTTTCACTCTTAAAAGATAACTAGAACTCTTAATAAGGGTATTATAACTTCCAAGTTTAGATTAAATGAGCTCAGTCTGAAAATTATATGACCATCCATTCCATAAAAGCCTTATATGCCCCTGGGGCATAGCTTACAATCGTTGCTCCAGGACTCTGGGAGGTTTTGTCAACACTGAAGGCATTGTTATACGCTCTTTGGACTATTTTGAACAAAATGGCTATCTCACAATTTCAATCAGATACGTTTGGTGAAATAAGGTGTAGTCGCGGGGGAGGGGGCTAGTTGTCCTTCCTCACTTTTTCTCTTTATAGATAACTAGAATTTCCAATTTTCAACCAAATGGCCCTCCTCCAAAGATTAAACAGCCATCCCTTTCATAAAAACCTTAAATGCCCCCGGGGCATAACTTACAACCCCTCCCCCAGGCCTGTTTCAACCCGAAAAGCCATGTTACATAATATCAAGACTATTTTAAATAAAATGGCTATCTCAAAATTTCTATTGGATCCATTTCGGGAAAATACGACGTGTGTGTAGGGGGGGTAGCTGCCTTGCGATCACTTTGACTTATAAAAAGGGCACTAGAACTTCTGATTACCAATCCAAAAAGTCCACAACAAAGCTTATACGACTACACTTTCTATAAAAGCTCATATGCCCTCAGGGTATAACTTAAAAGCCTTGCTCTGAGGGATGTGGGGGGGAGGGTTGTCATCCTCAGAGACATAATTTCAGAAACTTTCAACTACGCTGAAAAAAAATGGGTATCTAAAAATTTTGACTTGATGTGTTTGGGGAAATGAGGGCGTGGGAGGGGGGTTGGTTGCCCTCCAATCACTTTCGACTATTAAAGAAGGCAATAACCCCTTCAATTTCTAATCGAAAGAGCCCCTTTCAAAGTTTCTATGACAACTCTTTCTATACGAAGTGCCCTGGTCTAAAAAAAAATGCATTGTGCCAACATAGTTCTTTACTTAGGCAGCGCTATTGCGCTGCCTATGATAATAGCAGTTTGGGTGAATGGAAGAAGAGGAAGATTAGGTGTTAGTAATCCCGATTCCTAGGGCTATACTGAGAAGAAGGTTGGGATGGACAGGCTAAAAGACGAAGGACTTTAAGGATAAAGGACAATAGATTGCAAAAAAATCGTGCCTTTTGAGCCTTTATCTGGTGCCAAACGAAAAGTAGGTCGTACACGAATGGTTTGAAACAGGTCTCAAGGGAGGATTTAAAGGAAATAAGCAAATTTGAACATCATTCGAGGGTTCAATAGTGAAGCTTTCAATTGTTTGGGCTTCAGGCAGCTCAGTGCTGCAGCGCTGTGGTGCTGCAGTTAACAGTACTAGTGGTAGAGATATATATTAAAATTTTAAATATCGTTTGTTATTTTTCTTTAAGATTATTTCCAACTTCGAAAAATTAGAATTAATAAAAAGTATATAAACAAAATAGATAGAATTACCTCATCAACTAGAAGCAAAATCAACTCTTTTTTCGGATTCCGCTTATTAAAACGTTCATTAAGCATTTGCAGCGCTTGGGCTGAAGTCAAACGAACACCTGTAATTCCTTCCCAAATTTGGACATACACTTGATGAGGGGTTGTCACACGCATACCATTGACTTCTACAAACTAAAAAATTCAAATAAAGAATTAAAATTGAGATAGTCTCTGAGACACTGTCTATCGTTAAAAGATAGCCATATTGGCAAGCTTATTTTTGGCTGATAAGCCGGTATTTATTTCTAATAAAAGAGCCGCAACTGCTGATTTAAATACCCTATTCAAAGCCCAAACTAATATATAGCAAAGAAATCTATTTATCAAAATAAGTGGAAATCCTTCCTTTGGAAATTGTTTCCCAAAACTTCAGATAGCCACGATATAATTGCAATAGATTGATACTTACTTATATAATCTCTATCTTTCTTTAAACCATTTTATTCAACTTTGTTACAATCTAAGATCAATGGACAAAGTTTTGCACGAGACTGCGTTGGCTATTATTAACCGATTACAGGCAATATGATTGCCTTCGAACAGGCTGATTCAAAGGACAGCTTGTTTTTCAGCAAAGAGGGCATGGCATATTTCAGCACAATATGTATCAAGACAAATCTACACCTCATCCTTAGGCAACTGGAGTTAGGCAGCTTGGAGGAGTTGAAACCTGACATTAATTTTACTTGGAATCGAATCAACCGACTCGAGGAACTGAGCTTGGACAATCTTTGACCAATAACGACAATGCCGCCACGCTGAGGAATCACGAGCTAGCGGATTACGTTGAGAAACCGAAGAAAAGCAAAAATTAAAAGAATTAGTGCTTTTGGAGAAACAAAAAGCAATAAATCATTTTTTTTACATGTTCTCATGTAATGAAATTGACCGGGAAAATTCCACTCTACAAGGAAACATACCTGAAGAGAACAATGAATTATATATATGAAGGAGTGATTCAATTGCGGCACCTGCACAAAAAGGAAAATTGAGAGTAAAATTATTTCTGAATTATCATTTTGAATTATTGTTTTTTCGCCTAAGGAATTACCGATATGTTATGTGCACTTTTTTTTCTGTTAGGCACGGTACCAAGACACTTAGAAATAATAATCTAGAAGACTAAGCTTAGAAATAAAGAAATTCTTGTTTTACTGAATACTGTAAGGCAGGACAGCGAGGCACTGAGACTAGGGGGCTGAAACATTGTTTCTTCCCCCTCATCCAGCCTATTACTTTCACATCTATTACAAGCGTATTTTCTTTGCCTTAGAGCAAGTTCGACGAGGATGGGGGCCTAGTCCCTGGGTTCCTAGGTTTAAATAAATGATTTAAACCTATTTTTATAAATGATTTATGTAGAGCTTTTAATATGATTTCGTATGATCTTGACATTGGATGTGACGGGGAAAAAGTAATTGTTCCCAGCTTTGCGGATGACACTCATATAACTGTGTGGCTGCACGAACAGGAATTCAGCTGTTGAGTCGTATTAGTTCTTGTCTGGAGTTTGTACAAAATTGGATGAAGCTTAATAAGTTAAATTTGAATTATAGTAAATCTTGCTTTTTATTGTATGGTAGGAGCTCAAATTATTACCCTTGGATAGACAAACTTAATATTGCTGATATGGGTATTTTAAGAGTGAATTGTACAAAATATCTAGGAGTTTTAATTGATGAATGTCTCAGCTTTAGAGAACATATAGATTATATTAGTCTTAAACTCGCTAGGAATGTTGGGATTTTAAGAAAGTTGCAGTATATTTTCCCAAGAGATATTTTAAGAACAATGTATTATTCCTTAATTCATCCTTATCTGCTATATTGTTGCAATATTTGGGGTAGTTCATTTCCTTCTCATCTCGATCGTGTTCAAGTTTTGCAGAATAAAGCGCTTCGAGTGTTATGTGGTGTAGGTTTTAAAGACTCGGTACAAAAGAGGTATATAGAATGCAAAATCTTGCCTTTAGCAGGACTTATTATTTTTTATCGAAGCCTGTTTATATATAAATATTTTCAAAATTGTTTACCAATATGTTTTAAAAGTATGTTTGAATTAGGAAGTGATATTCATACACATTCTACGAGACAGTCCGATATAATTCGTCGTCCGCTTACTATTACCCGTAGATCTCAATTCTCTATTCGGCATCTAGGACCCCATGCATGGAATTGTTTACCTACGACTTTGAGAAACATGGATAGTTTTCTTGAATTTCGGCGGGAATTAAAGCTATTTTGCCTTAATATTTATGGTTTTGATAGTTGAGTGGACCTCAAGTGGAGCCAAGATGTTGGTTTTGATTTTGGCGATACTGGTAAAGTGGTTTTAGTTTCTTTTTTTTTGTCTCTTTTGAAGTGTAAATCCGTTTCGATTGAAATGCAGGGTAATTGATTTTTTTTTCCTTCTTCTTTCTTTCTTTCTTTCTTTTTTCTTTTCCTTTTCTTTTCTTTTTATTTTTTCTTCTTTTTCGTATTGTTTTATTTGTATGTGTATTGGGGTTGTAAGCCCAAACAAGCTTTACTTCGGGCCATTTGCTTGTTTTGTTTTGTTATTTATATTAATAAACCCATCTTTCTCTTTTTCTCTCTAAAGGTACCCAATACAAGATTAATAATATAATAGCAGTTGATAGAGATCTTACAGGAGAGCCTTGAAGAACTACGAAATTAATTCTACATATATTGGATACAGAATATTGAGTCTCCGAGAAAAGAATACGATCTTCAAGATGAAAAGAAAATAACATTTTCTATGTGAAACTTTGTTATGACTTCCTTTGCAATGAACAAAACGCGGTTTGATGTTGCGTCCAAAAACAGACTAGTTTTCTCCCTAATTTTATATAACTTTTGCAAATTTGCTCCGCTCTTGCTCTTCTGATGATTTTACTTATTCTCAAAATATAAAACCCGTCATAGATATACTTGCACACCTTAGGCTACTTTAGGAGCTTAAAGGAGCCTTAAGGCTCCTTTAAGGCAAACTGTCAGTAGAAGCTGACAGTTTTTGCTTTTTAACTCGAACTCGAAAAGCAGATCGTCCTCGTTTGGAATGAGAGGATGTCGTAAGAAAAGATTTAAGGGAAATGAGAACTTCGTGGGAGGACGTAAAGAGGGAGTTGTTAGTAGTAGTTTTGCTCTTTCATATTGGTTTTACCCCACCCCCAAATATTAGGCTTCCTTCCAATAAATACCTCCTTACATCCCAGTGTTTGCAGTCAAAAAGAAAAACCTTAACTATAAAATATGACAGTATATAAAAGATATGACTGTGCTAGATATTTAATTTTGTATCGCTATTTATTTTGAAATATAGATTTCTCTGTTTCGAAGAAACGTAATTAACTTCTCAATCAAATAATTACAGTAGTATTAACCATGATATCGCAAGTTAGAACTTGTTCTACTAAGTTCATTGCGAATACACTGTTCAGCTGAAAGACACTAAAATTAGGCTATTTGATAATTTGAATAAGAGGTTGGAGAAAATTCAAAATTTCTAGAGGGGCCTGGACCCCGAGGCCTCCACTTGCGAATGTCCCTGTTCTCTACGACTCATGCCAGGATGTGATCTACAATGAACTTTATTCTTCCACACAAAAACAAAATTTCAAAGTAAACCAATATTGGCACGCGTACAGGATTTTTTTCTGGAGGAAAGGGTTCAAAATAAGAAAATAAAAGGTATGTTTTATAAGACTCGTGGCATGTTTACGTCAAAAACTACCTCTGATAAGGATATTCTGTACCGAGTACTATTTACGGACTCTTCCTCCAAATGTCTTAGAAATGTTGGGAGAAACAAAAATATTCCCAGAAGTTAAAGCTGACAATTTACAGAAGCCATGTCCTTTCTACCCTTTCTACCCTTACATATAAACTCAAGTGGTGTGAATGCACAGGTATAAAGACGACTCCAAGAACAAGATGAGAACGGAACGAGGTTGGCGAGGACTTTGACGCAGATGCTTAGATTGGAAGAACTACCGTTGCTGCCTTTTACGCCTACAAAAGCAGGAGAGCCTAAGTCGAAGAAAGTCAGCAAAAATGAGTATTATAGATATTATGAGGGAACAGCAATAGCCTAGAGGAGAGTGGGGAGAGAAAAGGCATCCTATGCATCTATGTCCATAATTTGTATTTTCCATTATAAATATTATAAATACGAACTTAAACCTTTATAACAAATAAAAGAAATTAAAAAGCTTGAAAGAGTATGCATATAATACATACTTTAAAATTACTAAGGTCTCCTTCTTCTCTAGCCTTGGACAAATTTCTAACAACTTCGTGAACAGTGGCAGTTTTTCCAGTTCCAGGGACACCACTTATGTACATACACCCTCCAATGCCATCTTGGATTTTCCCTTCAGCAAAAAAATGGATGTCAGAATATTCTGACTCACGACAAGGTAGGGACTCCGGAACTGCAGATACATGAAGTTGAGCTCGCGCTTGCTCTAGAACGGTTTGATGGACAACATTGGCCATTTTTAATCGCCGTGGAGTTGTTACTGGAGTTGTATTCTGAAAATAAATTAAAAGAACAAGTTTTAGAGGGTACTGGGTCACTACAAAGGGGCTACAAGAACTTACTCAAACGCTTCTTTTTACATACATGGGTTATGTATAATTTTTTCACGGGCTTTATTAACAATTTTAATCACTTTTATATTTTTTTTTCTTTCCATTTCTTTGGCTAGGCCACGTTTCACAGAAAAGGATGACTAATTACCAAATATTGCACTTTTTTGATATCTATTGAGCCAAACGAAATACAGGTCGTTCTTAGTATAGCCTTGTGGGGCTATAAAAAACCATAAGAAAGTACTTAAGGGAAATTAGAACCTCATGAGAGGGGGTAAAGAGTGAAGATTGAATATGTTGGAGCGAAGGAGAAGAATGTGAAGCTGTGTTGGCATCAGGCGGCTTAATACTTCTGGGAGTCGTAAGTTGTAGCTGCAGTAATTATTTCTTTCAAAAACATGAAGTTTCAATATAGGCAAGGCCACAGATTTTGAGGGGAAACTGAAAAACAAGTAAAAACAGGCAAACTATACAAAAATAGAGAAAATTGAGAGAAAGTTTATAAAATACTGACTTCTTCTTTGGGGAGGATGATGAGAACTACTGTGATCCCTCTGTAGCTTCTTCTAGAACCCTCTGGTTTGTTTCCAAGTTTTCTTAGAATGACATATGACCGGTCCATGCAATGTACTTTTTGTGTTTCTGATTTTTACTCTATTTACCTCCGTGGTATCAGGACAAAAACATGGTCGTCGTTTTTCATAATAAGTTAATTGTTTTTTAAACAAGTTTTTCAAGAAACACAAAGAGACTAAAGAAACTAAAAGACAAAACTAAACTAAGAGACAAAGAAACTAAACCCTACGAGAAGCAGAAATAAAGCCATATAATAATTCAAGCTCAAAACGAAACAGAATTTAAAATGAATAATCAATTTAAACACAAGATAACAAAAGCTGATGAAAAATGAATACTTAAATGAAATGAAATTAAAATGAAAAGTCTAGTCGAACTTAAAGCGAACAGAAATTACCATAAACGTGAGTAGGGCTACCGACCCCCCAAAACTATCTAAAGGGCCGAGCGTCATTCGTGCTTTGCTTAGAACAATTTGAATTTCGATCAATGTGTTTGTTTTTGTCACAGTATCAACAATAACACATCACAAACCTGATAAAGGCTTTCAAATAAGAATAGTGGACCCCCCCACCTTATCTAAACACTAAACGGTTTGAGCGCC
Source organism: Artemia franciscana (assembly GCF_032884065.1). Classification (NCBI taxonomy): domain Eukaryota; kingdom Metazoa; phylum Arthropoda; class Branchiopoda; order Anostraca; family Artemiidae; genus Artemia; species Artemia franciscana. The sequence continues at coordinate 47,899,004 of NC_088875.1, forward strand.
ATTCGTATTTTACAGAAAATGACATGTACCCTGAACAGTGTATTTTTACTTGTCAAAACATCAACAACAATAACAAAAAAAAAGAAAATCACCATTATAATCACAATAACAAATAACTGGAAAGAGCTAATGAAAGTAGACTGACCGTTCAATGCACAGTTATGTTAATTCTTGTAAGCGTCAGGGATTCTTGATTTTTCAAAGCTATAATTATTAAGAATGAAATGTGTGAATTATATTTTATTTTCAGTAAAGCGCAAAAAAATGCTACAACCTTTAGAAGGGTAACCTTACTCCTGTTTGTGGTAATTTATGTTCGTTTTATGTCCAAACAGATAATTAATTTTAATTTCTGTTCGTTTTAGGATTCACTTAATCGTCTATAGAAATATCTGTTTCCTTTGTGTCTAATGTAATTATTCATTTAATTTCTGTTCAATCAGGGTTTTAATTATTCACTGATTAATTGATTTATATATTAAAGACTATTAATTGTGTTGCGGAGCAACACTACTGCTTTCGTAGTTTTTTTTGTTGTTTTTTTTTTTTTTTTTTTTTCACCGTGATCAGCGACCTGTAGCTCCGAAGTGGTAAGAGTTAAAAATTTGAGATTTTTCAGAGGGAAGGGAAACGTGAAACAGAGTAAAAAAGTTCCAGAAAAGTTCCTAAAATTTCTAACAGTTTTCCATAAAAAAAATAAAACGGTTTTTTTCTTAGAAACTGTGCGTTCGATGTTTGGCGTCAAGTTAAGACGACCCTAGCTTCGGAAATAAACTCGTTAGAAATACAGTTATGCTGAACTCATGTAGAACTTTCATTTGTCTCTTCGAGAACCGGAGCACAAAATTCCGTAGCTCTTACAGATTTCCCGGAAATAATTCCGGTAAAGTCCATCTCGTTCCGATCTCTATCATTTTTTATTTTCTATAGGGCTGAAGCTATCCTCACCCCCATCCTGGAGACACACTTGAACATGCACATCTCCTAATTCACCATCTTGCCAAAAGAATCTTTTTATTTCATATTTTGCCGTAACTGTTTGTTTGTTTAAATAACTGAAAGTCCAGTTGACTTACTAAAAAAAATTTTGTTTTGTTGTCAGAAAAAAATGGATGTTACAAATCAATACAAGTAGATTTGTTTCGTTAGTTTTTTTTTAATTAAGGTTATAATGCTGCATTTCGTCGTGAAAAATTTTAAGAAACATCTGTGGAGGAAGGGAAAGAGGTCTCTAATTTCAGACCATCAGGATATCTAACAGTAGCGTTTGCCATGTCTTAATCAAATCTAGTCAGATATTGGCCTGGAAATGTAGAGTACGCAAACATGTGTCAAGTAGTTACTGAACTAGGGTTACCAGAAAATTTCTTTCTATCGCAATCGTAGGCAGATCCTTTATGAAGTACGACCTCGTAAACACACGCCAGTGCAGGGGCACTAAGACTTAAACAATATCCCAAGATTCATGGGTAAAAAATCCAGGACTTGAAAAAAAAAATTAAAGATATCAAACAATAACATTTCTATCTTATTCGATTATGTTCATATATTCGTATTATATATTTTTGATATAAGGTTATAATCCTTATATAATATTATTATATTCTTATTATATTATAAGGTAATTACCATGGATAATTAATTTTCCAGGATCCCGAGCTCAGGACTGAAAACCCCAAGAACTTTGCAACGTGCAGTGGCAGCCATAGTCTATTGGAATAATAAACCCAGGGAACCATTGAGAAAACCAATAAGTCATTTTATGGAAAGTGCCTCATGACACATTGTTTTATTGTCGACGTGAGAATGTCATTAGATTTACTCCACTAATTCGAAAGAACTTTTGTTACACTTCTGTTTGTTTATATAGTTTTTGTTTTATCCCCCTTCCTCAAATGCTCAAATAATTGGAACGTCGAGTTTCCCATTTTTATTTTCATACAAAATGCGGTGACGCTGTTAAATTATGCGACAATGACGATATCAGCCTTGTCAGCAAGCAATGCTAACAACAATTGTCAACAACGTCAACAAAATTGAAAAGAACAATGGGAATGTTACAAATATGATAACGTCAATAATCATGGTCCATTAATTTAAAACGACTTTTGCTACAATTCTGTTTCTTTTACGAAGTTTTTTTGCTCTTTTTTCAAATGTTCAAATAGTTAGGAGCTTCGAGTTTTTTTCGTTTTAATTTTCATCATAAACGTAAGCCATATTTATCAGAATAATTTTGTTCCATCTTGAAGGCCAAATAAAAGCCAAAACGCAATATTTGCTTTTTCTCTGAGCTAAGCAGATACAATTTATAACCATCATTAAATAGGACTATAAACGAATTAAGCCGGTAACCTGTTAAAGGAGGACAGTTAGACTGGTAAAATACCCGATACGCATCCCCCTTTCAAACCACCACACCCAAATTACATAAGTCCTGAGAGTCAATTTCAGACAGTTCTTGGAAGAGCTTTTGGCTAAATGGCCCAATAACCATGATTCTAAAGATGCTCGAAAGTTCTAAGGATGACATTTAAAAGCCACAAAATGCGAGTTGCTACTGATTAGCAAAAATTTTTACGACAACTACACGAACCTTCTTTTCTTCCAACAACCGCGAATTCACTGATTTAAAAATGAATGAACTGATTTACCTTTCCTTTCCTCCTTTTTGGTGTGGATACAACGACTTCATCAGAACTTTCACTGGTTTTTCGTGATCTCACTGATCTTCTTATGCTGCTCTTTGGAGTACCAACGACTCGCCTATGAAAAGAAGGCGTCATATTTTCAGAGTCCTTATCACTACCATTAGCATTGGTTTGAATTCTAGGTTTTCTTGCAGGTGTTGATTTCTGAAAACTTTTCTGATTATCAGCCTGAGAAGAAATCGTAGTTTTTATCGGAGTTTTAAGTTCACTCCTGACATTTGCTGATCTCTGAGATCTCTCTTCATTATCAACTTGACGATATTTCCCTCTTTTCGTCGGTGTTTCGAGTGCATTTTTGACGGTATTCGATTCTAAATTTAGTTTTTTAACCACGCTTTCAGATTTTGAACGAGATTTTGAATTTTTCTTGCCAGGCGTAATAGTCGCGGTATCCTCATTATTGTTAACTTTATCTTGTTTGACAAATTTTAATTTCTTCGTTGGAGTGTCAGTCAAAATTTTTGAAAGAGTAGTAGCAACTGAAACCACTAGTAATTCATCAGATTCCACACTTTTGTTTTTCTTTGCCGGAGAAGCTTCTACAGCACTGCTAGACGTCCGCTTTTTTCTCAACTCAGGTTTTGTCACTTCAGTGGACACGGTATCTTTTATCACATCGTCAAGGATTAAAACTCGCTTAGCCAAACCACTCCTCATCACACTCTTCTGCTGCTCACTCGAAGACTTCAGAGGTGTGCTATTCCTATGAGGAGTAACTGCTTCCTCGTCAACAGAGACCGTTTTGGGTTTTTCACTGCTTCTTATTCGAGTAAATTTCACCTTTGTATCACTATAACGCTTTGTAGAGAAAGTTGCTTTCTTCAAAGGAGTTTTCTTTTGACCATCAGGATAAAATCCGCTGGGCTGTTCATTTTCTGATTCATCAGAATCCAGAAGCTCAAGAATATCGACATCGCGGACAGGTAACTTTGCAACACTCCTTGAAATATTTTTAACAGGCGTAAACTCATTATTCTCTTTTTCGGCTTTCTTTGGTGTTCGTAGTTTTTCCGAGCCTCCAACTTTCCCAATGTGGTTTGTTCCAACATTCTCTGGTTCTTCTCTGATAGACGAGAGACTAGGTCGCCTTACCGGCTTTAAATCTTCAGGGGATAGAAGCATTATTCTTGGTGGGGCTATAGGAACGATGGAACGCTTGGGCAATGACCTCTTCAATTCATCTTTCCTAAAATGATAATACAATTAATTAAGCTGTGTTGTCAATAAAATCCCTTCTAGTCATTGATTTTTAACCTACTATATTATGCTAATGACAACAAAGCCGTCACTGCAGGGAACCACCTGAGGTCAAGATACTGACGACCATTTCTCTTTTATCCAATAACAAGATAGCTTTTATGTCAGTAAAAGTTAAGAAAAAAGAATTCAAATCAGTACATTAAGCCGAACACTTAAAATTAAAAGAAATTAAAAAGGCAAAATCATCAAAGATAAAGGGCGAATCAGTAAACTTGACAATTAAATTACAAAAACATTACAATAAATCAAACACAAAAACGGCAATAGAGGAAAAGGGGATTTTGGCAAGGACATAATCACGAATTATTATTAAGGTGCTCCAGAATAAAGGGGATAAAACTTTTACGAAACCTCTCTGTAACAGCATGGATCAGAGAGTAAGTTGGGAATGCTAAGGAGGCTGAACTTAGATAGGCTGTGAAGTAATACTTTCTGTCTGTTTTAAGTTTCAACTTCGCTCTTTACTTCCCTCGGAAAAACTTCGCTTTTTTTAAATTATATGCATAAAGTCAAAACATGTTGTATATCATTGTTGTAGCGATAGCTCAAACAAGTAAAGAGTGAACCAAGACCTACAGTAACAGAAAGTTTAAAAACACCTTTTGAAAAGAAAATTGCCTAGTGGAAAAAATGTCATTTGATGCTGATTCAGGAATGGTAACTATTATTTCGGTTTACATTAATACTGAAAGCTAATGGTGAAAAAATAAAAAATAATCACGCTGATTCCGAATAAGAGCCTGAAACCCGTCAGATCGAAACGAAAAGCGCACTATTGGAACATTCGTAGCCAAAAACCATTTACAGAAGAATTAATGTTGCCAAAACCGAACAACGAGGAAAATCGCGTTTTTTTTGCGCACGGGAAGTACTGATATTTCTCCTTTTTTTCCTTTTTTGTGTTTCGCCACTACTGGAGCACTGGAACATCATAAAGAGCCCTTTAACGACTCGTTTGAAAGAAAATTTTCATATCTACGTGTTTTTTGTTTTTTTTTTATTTTTTACAAATTTATCTTGATAACGCCATGATTACCTGAGATATGGCGTCCAAAATTACAATTTTTGGTGCCATTTCTGAGGTGGATAGGCTGTGAAACATGGAGAGGGTACCATCATAATCTCCATGGGAACGATTGCTCCAGTGTACCAAGTGTGCCATTGGAACAATCATAGCTAAAGACCCTATTCAGAAGAATTAAAGTCGCCAAAATTCAACAACGAGGAAAATCGCTTTTTTTACGCACGGGGAGCACTGATGTTTCTCATTTTTTTTTTCTCTTTTTTTTTGTCCTTCGCCGCTACTGGAGCACTGGAACATCATAGAGGGCTCTTTAACGATTCATTTGAAAGCGAATTCTCATATCTACGTATTTATTTCTAAATTCGTCTTGATAACCTGAGATATGGTGACCAAGATTACACTTTTTGGTGCCATTTCTGAGGTGGGTAGACTGTGAAACATGGAGAGGGTACCACCATAATCTTCATGGTCAAAAACATCATACCTGATATAAATAGTCCCCCTCCCACTTCCAGTCCCTTATTAATCGAAGTTTCATAAATTGTCAACTGAGTAGCATAATTAACATAATTATTATGTTAATTATTATTAACATAATAATTAACACCGTAAAGAGACGTTTAGTAGCTAATTTCGTAGCGAATATACAGCTCTTGTTTGGCAATTTGGACTGACGGCTGAACAAAGCGCAAGGGTTGAAGGAGTTCAGAAAAGAGCTCTAATGATAGTTTTGAAGCATGCAGAAATGTTATATGAAGAGCTGCTGACAAAGTTTAAAATACAAACTCTGGAAAAAAGAAGAGAGAAACTCTGCATGGATTTCGGAAGAAAATCTTTGATCCACCCAATCCACAAAACCCTTTTCCCCCCTCAATCCACAACAAAACGACTCCCACGCAGGGTTGCAGTGCCTGTTGAGAAACTTCAGCCGGTACGCTGTGCCCACCAGCGGTTAGGGAAGAGTTTTATACCTAGCTTTGTAAAAATGTATAACGAAAGTCAGGAGGATTGATGTGTTTTGTTTTCTTTGTTTTTTTTTATTTTGCGTCGCTTTTTAATGTGACTATAGCATAAGAAATTTGGCAGTGCCATGAAAATTTTGGTGAAAATAAAATCTTATCTATCCATCTATCTTATCTCTTAATCATATCTGTTTGCATTTTTGTAATTTCGTCTTGATAACCCAATAGTGAAGTGCCGGTTGGCACCAAAAACAGAATTTTGTGTTTCATCTCTTAAGTTGAAAGGCTGGGAAGCATAAAAAGGGCACCATTATAATCTACATTGTTAAAGCTCTCAACTGGAGGTTTTTAGCACCCTCTCCCTACCCCCTTTGGACGTGACAATATACACACCCGTACGGGATAAAAAAAAACTGCACAATGAACAAAAAAATCACTCGAATTTGTTTTAGGAATAACATTGTCATTTACATCAAACTTAACAGTAAAAGGTAATTACGAAAAAAAAATCCCAGGGATTTTGAAAGAGTTTTAAATGCTGACTTGTCTCTTTTGATTCCTACGGCAGTAGCAGGAAATCAAAACATCGTAAAAAGCTTTGTAAGAGCTTATTTGAAAGTTAATACTTACATCTATATGCTTAGTTTGGCGGCAAATGGAACCAAAGATGATATTTTTGTTTCGTGTACAGTTGAAATCTTTATGACCCTAAATCCAGATGCTTAAAATCTTCCTCTTGAATACTCTTCTTCCTAGTCCCCTTAGGAAGTCGAAATTAAGAGCGAGTTTTGAAAAAAAACTATCCAGTGAGAAAATGTTTTCATTTAAGATTAAAACTTATTCAAGAATAACGATAAATACCATTTATGTTTATCGAAAGAGTAAAGACAAATTACTAAGACACATTTTCAGGATTGAAAAAGAACATGAAACCCTGATGTACTTTTTTTTTTCAGCGCTAGTAGACGCTGGAAAATCGTATGAGTGTTAAAAAGTGTAGCCAAGCAAAGTTTTCGCGATTAAGGTTTTACATCCCCCACCCCGTCAAGGTGTACATGGCCACCAGTTTTGAATTCACGTGCAGGCCTGTCATTTCGGGCCAGGGGAGGACTGCACTTCTGAACTCAGAGGATTTCTGTTCCTAATCCTGTTGTTTGGGTGGGTTCTGCGTTTTCATGAAAGCGCTAGTTACTCAGAATTCTACAAATATTGAAAAATCACTACCAATCAGCTTATTTGAATCCTTTTTTCAGAAACCAGATGAAGTGTAAAATATGGCAATAATTTTCATAAATATAACAATGTTTCTATTCCAGTTTCTTTTTTTAATGACCTTAAAACTTTTTTGTTTATTTTCCCCCTCTAAAGAAAAAAGTTCACGCGTCTTCAATGCCTTGATTAGCTACATCGGACTCCAATTTAAGTTGGAAACACAAACAAGTTGGAAATGGCTTACAAAGAAATGACTCATTATTTCCTACAAGGCCCCAAAAAGGACAACGCCAGTCACAAATACGGGCGTTGTTTACCAAACAACAAGATCTTTCTCGACACATCGCGTGCAACCCATCAACAAGTGTGTTGAATAAAAAAAAAATATCTGAGGTCCTCTATTGGCTAATTCTGGCGTCACAGAGGAAAAATGTGGAAATGGAGCGTCATTTTGACCATTATTTTGAAGTTTATTCAAGCTTGCCAAACTAGAAGAACAAGAAACCAAGAGATACATAGCTGATGAGTCAGTGGCTCTCACTATTTTTGGCTTCGCATCTCAAATGCATTAAAGATTGTTGAAAAGAATAAAAGTGCCAAACAAAAACGATTGGTCATCAGTATTTGCTAAAGAAGCAAACAGACAACTAGTGAATAAATAGAAGGATTCTTAATAATAAAACAATTTAGTAGTTTGGATAACTTATAATCGAGGTATGTATCCCAGTGAGCGCCATAAATATTTTTCGAACCAAATCTTATAGAAAACAGAACAGTATGTGTTGCTTTTGAGGATAAGATGCTTGGACTGAAATTTTTCAGGGCTAGGAGTGTCATAGGTTGTCCGCCTTCCTCGAACAACCTATGAATGGAAGCCAGACGGTAGAAGAAAGAGAGGCCGCCCCAAAAATACATTGAGACGAACACATGACCGAGATCTGAGGACGGCCGGCACCTCACTAATACCTGAATGGGAAGACGTCATCGCTGCAGCACCAATGCGAGACGAATGGAGAGGCTTTGTCGACGCCCTATGCGCCACCGATGGCTCTGGAGGAACTAAGGTCTAAGGAGTGTCAATTGGGGTAAATATATGACAGTTCATATTATTGACTTACTTCTCGATGCCTTTTTTTATGCTCTTTACGAATACCATAATCGCTTCTATTGCAAATTCAAATTTAAGCACTTTTTGACCTAACCTAACCTAAACTAACCTTATTATAAATATTTTGGCACCGACAAAATTATTTTGTCGAAAACGATGGAGAAAATGGCGCTGAGAAAACGTAGTTTTATTTTGTCGGAAAACGACTGATAACTTATACTTTTATTGAAAATTCGTCATTTTTAAGAGCTCAAAAAGTGCTTAAATTCTAATTTGCAACATATGCGATTATTATATTCGTAAAGAGCATTAAAAAGGCATCGAGTGGTATATTCACTTTATTGGTAAGTCAGTATACGAACTGTCATACGTTTACCTCAATTGGAGGGAGGAACATTACCCTCTCCCTAGGTTTTGGAAAATAACTTGTTTGGAATTTTTGATGAAAAATAAAACACCCACCCCCCAACTAAGATTTTGTGAAAACACCTTTTTTGTATCTTCATTTAAAATAAAAATCGTTGCCCCATCTAATCTTATGAATTGGCATACCTAGATATTCTCTCGTTAAAATTGTAAAATAGAGGAGAAAAAAAATTTAAAGACAAAATTACTACCAGTTAAAATCTGAGATTATGATATACTGATTAATGCCAATATTCCAGTGAATAATTATCAATGGAGCTCCAAGGTGGATCAGGGAATAGATTCTTCGATTTTTAGAATGGGTTAAATTAAACCATAGCTGAGAAGATTTGAATGTCGTAGTATTGTATCAAAATTCGATCAGATTTAACTTAATTAATCATAATTTGGCAAAGGCATGAGGCTCAAATTCGTTTCTGGGGCCTTATTAGTGAAATCACTTCAACTACTTCCCACGGTAGCAAAAAAAAACATCATCTAGAATTTAACCGTTTTGATGATTGAATATCAAGCTTTCAATGAGAAATATGATCAAATTTAAATATTCCAGAGTAATATTCCCCTCTTAAAATTACAGTAAAAAAGGGATTCAAAAACGACATTGCTAGTCGTTTGGGAACTACAGATTTTAATACACTGATGAGTGTAAAACGTACCAACGAACAAATATTAATATATTTGTTTGTTGGTTTGTCATCTTCAAAATCCCAATGAAGATGAGGGGATAAATTATTCCAATGCTTTGGATTGGTGAAATTAAACCGTCTGCCCCAAGGAATACACAATAAAGACGTGCAAAATTCTTCAAAGTATATCTTCCGTAAAAGAAATCTATGACCTCGCCTCTGTTCCGCAATGTCACTGTACTGAAGATCAAGGCACTTACCCCAAAAGGAAATTATTCCAGTTCTCAAGCAGTACCTTTTTCAGATTTGCATTCTCAGAAAATGGAGGAGAGGGGTAATCTGAGGGATGGTCCTGGATACGTCACTCCAATAGAGGGGTGGGGCAAGATCTAAGAACTTTCCAATGGGAAAAAACTAGAGAAACTGTCCTTGAAACAACTTTTGGGTAATTTCTGCCTTTTTGGCGTATTTAAAACTGGGACCCATGGCATCACTACCCTTCCCTGAAAAGCGCATTTATATATTCCTATTAAAATGCAACTCCTTTCCACAGATATATCTTTTTGTCTTGTTCTTCCAACCTAGCTTATGAAAAAGGGCACTCTTTATTCTCAGGATATTAAGAAAAATTCTTAAGATATCTTGAACCTTGGACGACTGTTCATGAAAATTACATTCAATTTCAAGATAGAAACTGGATTCAGCACATATAGTATTGAATTCACCATGTTAGAAGATTACAAAAAAAAAGAATATTTTCGAAAATGAAACTTTATGGCATGAATATATAACTAAAATTGGAGAAGTTATTTAATGGCTTTCACATCAAGGAGCTTTTCGTTAGTAAAACTCACATAACCCCATAGGATTGCCATCTGATTTCAACCTGTAATTTGTTACATGGGGATTATTTTTCTTTGTTTGTGCTTTTTTGCCGAACCTGTGGAATGGTGCATAGCCTGATTTCAATGTCATATTTGAATGATCTCCCTTTCCTTTTGTCGCTTCTTCTTCTGTTATTTCTGCTCTCTGTTTTTGCGAGAAGGTGTTTTTTGTATTTTATATGGCTAAATGATTAATAATTAATATTTGACTGTCTTGTTCCATGACCCCCCTCTATTACAGGCCATGGAGCCATTGTTGATTGTATAATTGAGTTGTTTTTGTTGTTTTTGTTTGGTCGAAATAATCATATCTTATATCTTCAGTCAATCTGCTTTTCTTTTATTCATTTTAATTCATTCGTATATTCATAACGGTTTTATAAATAATCTTCTCCTCCATGATTGTGTTTGACCCTGCCACAACTAAATCTTTGCTAAGTTCTGTTTTCGCAATTAAAGTGTTCAAATTTGAATAAAGAAAAATGAGTTTTAAGTTTACCACTAAAGAAACTACTACCGTCCTAAAGAACCTTAACAGGGTCTTTTCGGGCTTATGGTCTCGGTCTCTTGATGGTATTACATTAGCTATCCTTGATTCGACCACTTTTTACGCATTTTGCCAATCATGGTAACCATAGCAACTGATCGAATATGAAATTCCTTAGAAACATAGTCATTGATCTAAATCTCAGCAATAACAATTACTAGAAGAAGAAGGTAAATAGATACTAGTGCAAATCGGAAAAAATTACTTTATTGCTATGTACTACACAAGCCTCAAGAACAGAATGGCAATCTCAATTCTTAACATTCCAGGGACTGGGGAAAACAAGTTTCTAAGTGCAATGACTTGGTGAGAGAAAACTATGAAACTTTTTTGCTAAAAATAGTTGAGCATAAGAGACGGGACAATAATAAGGTCAATGCCATTTATCAAGCTTCCAGGAATGTTTCTGGAGAGAGAAATGATTCCTGGAGCATCAAAACAATTTAAAAGATTATGATGCTTGGAGAAAAATGATTTTCCTCAAGTTCGTAATTCAAATGAAAGGACGACGTTAGATAAAATAAGAGAATTTCTATGGATTTTTTGCGGGGTTTTAAAGGGCATGCCACACTTTTTCCAAGAAGTGCGCTAGGAAGTGCACAATTGTTGTGCACTTCCAAACATCTTATGATTATAAAATATATTTGCAATAATTATTCTTCAAGAGAGAGAGGGGGAGCTGAAGCCTCCTAATTGGATTAAAATCCTACAAAAAACTCACCTTTATTAAGTTTGTAATTTAGAAGACAAGATGAAAGAGTGGGCTAGGACTTTTATCAAAACAATTGTTGCCAGTGAAGTGTCGAAGTTCTTGCGATTGTAAAAATGTATGTGATTTTCGTAAATATATTTTCGTATATTTATCACAAACTTTCTCTTCATCTAAGTTGATTACAGCGCCAAAGGCCTGGGCGTAGATAAAATGACATTTGTGGAGGGTGCTACACAAGCACCCTTTTTATAGCCATTATACAGAAAACAAGACATTAAATTTCAAAAATAATTTTATGCACTGAAGTGCACCCCCTCCCATCTAGTAACACCATTATCAGCATATAACTGTATTTCCTTGAATGCAAACGATTATAGATTTTCTTCCTTTTTAGATGGAAGCAAGAATTGGACAAAAGCAAAGTTTGATTCTAAGCGACTTGGACAAGGAGATGGAAGGTTTTGATTCAGCAATTTCTTCTTTTACGTCATCATCGAAATCCTTCAGTTCCAAATCTTCCTATTCATCCTTCACGAACAGCGACGGAGTTACAGCTGAATCAGAGGAGAATCACGAAGCAAATCGAGAAGTAAACATGCTGAAGCGATCTGGAGAAGAAACACAGGTTTCCGGATACGAAAATGAATCACATAATAAAGCAAGCTGGGATTCTCGCACTGGGGTTACCCAATCAGAATGTACATCTTCTAACAACAAAATAAGCAATGTTGATCAACTCAGTATTAACGATAATGCCTATGGTCTTGCTAGTAAACTAAATCAACTTAAATTTTCAGAAAGTTTGGAAGATAAAAGTCAAAAGACAAACAGTAGTCGCAGCAACTCTAGCAATACTGTTTCCGAAAGTCTTCAAGAAAATGGTAGTAATTTTCAGAGTCGAGGAATGGGCAAAGCTTTGACAAAAAATGATTCAAATGCTTCTGTTCAAAGCCAGTCTTCCAGTACCCAGTCTCAGACAATAGTAGAAGAATCTTGCATAGACACTGAACAAAGGAACTTCAAAGACGTTAAAAGCGTATTTATGAACCAGCAAAATAATAATGCAAGCACCCGTAGTGTCACTAAAAGTGGTAATGATAAAAAGAATACATCAGCTTTTTCAAACGAATTATTAAAATTAGAATCACAACAAAAAAGATTTGAAGACAATAAAAAAGCTTATTCTGAACTTCCAGCAACAAATAGGCAGACATCCCCCCCATCACAGTACCGACCTGTTATTGATACCGTTGACCTATTGCCCAGACAAATTGAAGATGAAATAATAATGCTCGAGAACGTACAACCATTCACTCCGAGTGACATAGAAATACTGTTTAACCCCATATCGAGAAAAATTACTCTTGAAGCACATAGAGAAGAAAAAACGAAAGATGGTGGAGCAATCCTCCATTCAGTTTCCCGCTATTGGGTTGTTCCAAATTCTATGGAACTCGACCAATTGAATTGTTTCATAGACAAAAAAGGTCAACTTGTGCTTTCAACAAAAACAATACTATCTGAAATATCTAGAATTAAAATTCTGAATGATGATGCACAAAGACAACCAACTATAGATGAATCTGAAATTATTCAAGAAGCTGTAAGACCGTCCGACGTTCGAAAGAAGTTCGAAAAAATTGCGGCAGAAGAAAAGGCAAACTCCCAAAAGCAATACATCAAAATTAACCAAAGTACTTCACCAATCTTGAAAACAAGGTCACAAAAACCTGACGCACCTACTAATGTCTCATCAGCTTCATCCCCTGCGCCTGAAACTCCTAAAACGCATTTATCAACTGCAACAGTCTTTGTATCAGCAGCAGAAGATAAATCTCAAAAAGATGCAAAAGTGGAACAAGCTACAGCTGAAAAACAGGCTCTAAAGCATACTTTAAAAGAAGCTAAACAATCTGTCGCAACAGCACAAGATTTGCTCTCAGAAAGGTTTGACAGAAAAGCTCTTGAGCAAGAAATGAAATTACAAAAAGACATCATCCAAGACAATGCCCAATATCAAGTCCAAACTGGAAAATCAACTTATGATTTTATGGCAGAATGCGAATCTGAATTCAGAAAGATTCAGCAGAATGCAGAAAGAGCCATGCAAAATAACTTTGGAACATTTACAGACAGTTTTGACACTGATATGAAGATGGCTTCACTTGATTCACGCCACCATATGAGCTCAATTTTTGATGACAACGCTTCTTCTAGGGCCCTTAAATCCAGATATGCACTAGAACATGGCCATTTTGGATCTCTATTTCACGATATCGATGCAGATACTCGTGTACAGAAATTAGAGCAGACAGGAGAGACCCTCAAATTTACAGTCAACGTTGGCTCTTGTAGGGAAGACCAACTTCGTGTGAAATTAATTTCATCAAGACTTGTCCTCGAAGCAGAATGGGAGGAAGGATATTCAAGAAGATCGATTCGCAGGGAATGGACACTGCCATCCAGCATTTCACCAGAACGGATCAGATGCACCTTGTCTTCCGACGGTGTTCTTGTTATCACTTGTGGAAATTAGATTCACCATCAATAATCTACCGTTTCCTTTTTGTATATATCCGTCTATACAAAAACATGTTTATATTATCAAAAAATATTTAAATAAAATTACTTTCGGATAAACAAAATTTCTTGTTCGGTAAATGAACTTAGTGAAGGGGTCAAGACAGATCGAAAGGGAGAGAAAGAAAGAGGGAGCAGGATGGGTAGAGAGAGAGAGCGGGGAGAAAGCGAGAGAGACATAGAGAAAAAGAATCGGAGGAAAATAGAGGAAAGCAGCGTGAGGAGGCTTCGAATGAGCAGGATTTCAAACCAACATAGAATACAAGATATTAGACTTAAACTACTACTTCGAATGTTAACTACTAATACTACTAGCATTACTTCTATAGCTATTACTGCTACAAAGTAGTAATAACTATTTCAAATGTTAATAACTCATAAGATATAAAATTTATGAGAACCTTCAAATTCTTATGTATATACCACGTTTCAAATTGGTAAATTATATGACTTCGTTGCTGAAGTTAAAATGGTATGTTCATATCTTCTGGCCTAAAACTAATGTTAAATTCCACATTTTAGTTTATATAGGAGTGAGAATATAGATTTTCTAAACCTTTGCGAGGATATATATATATATATATATATATATATATATATATATATATATATATATATATATATATATATATATATATATATATTTCTAAAACCAGAAAACAACCTTTCGCAGCAACAAGCCACCTGAAGCCAAAACAACTGCGCTTACTCCTCCTCCACCCCTGTCTATTCGAAGTTTCACTCTTTACAATTCCCGTTCAATTCCGATTTCCTGTAAATTCTTTATGATTTTTTGGCAAGTCGTTTACAAATGAAACGGAGTCTTTTCGGGCGAAAAGGTTGTTGATCATAAATGTTTATCAAGAGTCGCGAGAACATATTTGTTTATCAACAATTATGGATGAATAAATATTTTTCGCGAGTGCACAAATTTTTGTCATTGCTGGAAATAAATGGCAATATTTCAAAATCAACTGAACATTATTTTACTATCTCCAATCAAAGTCATATTTACTCCTGTCAATTTTACTATTAACACACATTTTAACTACCCGATCGAATTCCGAGAGTTTTCAGTTAAATAAAACAAAATTTCTTTAGTGACCTTAGGAGGTGACAGGGGTGGATAATTAAAAAGTACATTCTCATATCTTATTTTAGGTAAGAGACGGAGCAAATAATGAATATAATGACCTTAACGATGAACTAACTTTTTTTTTCTTTTAAAACTCAGACAACAAAAACAAAATTTCTCGCATAATATTCATCCTTACAACCTCCCGCTTAAACTTGACCAACAAGTTTGAATAGCAACGATTGCAATTATGAATCGTTTTCATTCACAATCTTGATCAACAAAACCTTTTTTGGCTGCTAAAACACGATTGTTGAACAACGAAGTCTCGCCAGAAAAGATTAACGTACCCAGAAAATGCCTCATTCGTCGACGACCTGCTCTTCGTTTGACCCCTGAAGGATATCTAAAAGGAACAATCTTTGGCAAGATATCATCCAGCAGCTGAAAAACTTGGCCTACCCGCTTTAACCTTTCTTTCATTATAGCCCTAGAATGTGGGATCGAACCACATTAATCGCACAGCTTATTGTTTGATTAAGGGTTAGTCAAACGAGAACCTTAAACTAATCTTCGACAATTCATCTGGACAATATTTAAAATATCTTCCTCGACCTTTCGGAGTACTCATTTCTCAGAGCCATAGGTGACCAAGCCATTAACGTGGCTTCGAATATACTAATCTTGGTCAGTAGTCTCTACTTTCTGAGAAGGATATACGGGTTCTCAAAATAATACAAGTAGACTATATTGCCGTTGTATTTCAAAATAACGTTCATCTTTTCTTTTTCTTTTTTAAAGCGCGCGGTAATAAAATGACAATTTCTTCAAAAAGCGGGTATTTTTACATAAAAAAATGGGGTATGCATTGCTCTATTAGGTCCGGGAGGGAGTAAAACAAAGCAAAGCGACCTTTAGGAGTGAGATGAGCAAGTATTTTAGTTTCTTTTAAACTGGTTTTCAGAATTTTCTAGTGCTTCCTTCAGAAGATGGGATAGACTGCAGTGGTAACACAAAAATTCCCAAGGTAAGAGGGCGGAACAGCAGGAAGTGTAGATCCCTTTTTTAAGAAATGCATCCGTACCAAGGTACACATTCCCAATGAAACTAGCGATCTTGCGACAATTCTACAGCTGAATTAACCACCAAAGGACAAGATGCATATATCATTGGATTCATTAGTCTCAGATCTATTTATTCATAGTGCCATAATTGTGATACTACTTGGACTTTTTCTTAGAGAAAAAGGAAAATTGTCCTTTTTTCAACGGTTTTCAATTAATTTTCAAAATACTTAAACAATTCAGCAGCTGGATAGAACTGAATCTCAGATATAGGATAAAAGCAAAAATTGTTGTCTTTCGTCGATATACTAAAACCGCAGGAGAGCAGAAAAGGAACATTGAAAAATTTCACAGTGAACGCACATCTTAAAGCCATAATAAATTTGACTAAGTTTTTACTCGACGAAACACTCAGCCAACTTCTCTTCTGAAGCTTTATTCACCTGACACATTTCGTTCAGAATATTAATAAGCAATTGCAAAACTTGAAATGGGTGTGTTCATAATTTATCGCTTGCATTATGACAAAAGAAGGTGAGGACGAAGATCTATTGTAATTTTGAATTCTAAAGGCATCCCCAAAGGCAAACAGATATAACATGTTTTGACACCCTGTTGTCTGGCAATCTATTGCTTGCAATTTTTTATTAACAACGTTTTTCGTCTTGCTTTTCAAGAAAATCATATTTTTCTTAATTTAGAAGGGGAAAATTATAATGGCTGTCCCACGAGCGATACATGCACATAGAGGGGAAAGGGGTAGGTGAATACCTTTAGTCTAAAGGAACCTCCGGAGAAACTGGGAGATAGTGGCCTAAAAACGTACCCTTTTCCTTTAATGTCCCTCCCCTTTCCATCCTTTTGCCTTAAAAATGTCAACTGAACACATTCCCGTATAATTTTTGTTGTGCACAAAATTGCAAAATTGTTGTGTACAAAACGCAAAGGAAAGTACACGATGATACCCTACCCCAAGATTAGTCCGTAGGCCCCCAAAGAAAATTTCAAAAATTTAGACTTAAAGTACACTTTCTACATTTTTCTCTTGGAAAATTTCTGATACGACCTCAAATCGTTGACTTTCTCAGGTGTTTTTCAGCAACTGAATTAAACTGAATTAATTGAATTACAAATTACATTAGAAAATTAAATTCAAAGCAAAAAAAAATAAGTAGTAGGTTGATAGTATTGGTGCAAGACTCTCCTTCTATATTAGCTATGGCAACATTTCAGCTTATTCCCTTTTAGAACCATCTTAGGCATTTCCAAGCGACAACCGGGATGTACATCGAATTACTGCTACTACGTTTTTATTAGTAATAAATATACGTAACTTACGGATTAACTGATGTGACGAACTTCTATATCTGTATATTTTTATTACGTATATGAGGGGGTTCGTCCCCTCGTCAATACCTCGCTCTTTACACTAAAGCTTGAATTTTGTCGCAATTCTTTAAAGGCCGTAGAATAAATAGTTGAAATTACTAAAAATACTTTAGCCTAAAGAGCGAGGTATTGTGGAGGAGGCAAACCTCCTTATATATGTAACAATTTCTTTTCGTTTTAGGTTTTAAGGCTGCTCCTTACTTCCCATTGAAAATTTTTTTTATTTATTTTCTCATTGTTTTTTTTTTAAATAATGGTAGAAAATCCTAGGGCCCCTTCATGGAAATACTCTTCCCTCATGATAAATTTCTCCACGAAAAGATCCTCCCATGCAACTCCCTCTCCCCGACCTACCCCCCCCCCCCTCAACGCGAAAAAGTCCCCTAAAAACGTCTGTACATTTCCCAATAACCACTACTATATGTAAACAATGGTAAAAGTTTGTAACTTGCAACCCCTCCCCCGGGGACTGTGGGGGATTAAGTCGTCCCGAAAGACATAATTATTAGGCTCTTCAACTATGCTGAACAAGATGGCTCAAAATTGGCTCAAAAATCATCTCAAAATATTGATCCGGTGACTTTGGGAAAAAATGAGCGTGTGAGGGGGCCTAGGTGCCCTGCAATTTTTTTGGTCACTTAAAAAGGGGGCTATAACTTTTAATTTCCACTAGAATGAGCCATTTCGCAACATTCTAGGACCACTGGGTCGATATGATCACCCCTGAGAAAAAACCGCAAAAAGACAACAAATAAACTCGCATCCGAGATCTGTCTTCTGGCAAAAAATACAAAATTCCACATTTTTGCAGATATGAGCCTGAAAATTCTACAGTAGGAATCTCTGATACGAAGAATCTGATGGTGTGATTTTCGTTAGGATTCTATGATTTTTAGGGGGTGTTTTCCCCTATTTTCTAAAATAAGGGAAATTTTCTCAAGCTCGTAACTTTTGATGAGTAAGACTAGATTTGAGAATGAAACTTATATATTTAGAATCAGCGTAAAAAATGATGTAGAATCAGCGATTCATTTGATGTAACTATTGGTATCAAAATGCGAGTTTCGGTTACTATTGAGCAGGTTCGCTCCTTACTACAGTTTGTTACCACGAACTGTTTGATATATATATATATATATATATATATATATATATATATATATATATATATATATATATATATATATATATATATATATATATATTTATATATTTCGTTGTATGTCGTGAACCATCGGACGTCCAAGGAAATGTGAATGGGAAATGAGGTGGGCCTATCCCCAGAAACGTACACATGAATCTGTTTCGGGGGGGGTCAAATCTTTCAAATCCCTTATTCTGCAAAAAGTATCAGAAAATTATGGGAAAATAAAAAACCGTGAGATTGCGGGGGGGAGGCCCGGGCCATGACGCCCCCCTGCGTACGTGCCAGGGTATACCCCCTCAACATTTGCTGAAAGTTTCACCTTAGCAACCTAAGCCATTTTAGAGACCCAGGAACAAATACGGATCAAACTTTTCCCAATATCAAACCTTATACATATGAGCAATGGGAAACTTACAAAGCTTGCAGCCCCTGCCACAGGGGATTTGGGGAGTTGTGTCATCACCATGTGGGCAGCAACCAGGTGGGCTGGTTGCCTTCTAGCCACTTCTGAATATTCCCCCTCAAGATACCCTGAAAGTTTGAGGGGAAGTTCCTAAGCCATTCTTACAATACTTCAGATACGCCTGTTTGATAAACTGAACGCACCTATTGTCCTTTACTTAGCTTAACATGCCCTCAACACTCGCGCTATTTCAAATGATAAATCTTTCAAATATCAAATGATAATGATAACAATGGGTAAATTGCATAATTCATTACAACCCTTACCCCGGGACTGTGGGGTTATGGCATCCCCGGAGACATAGTTGTTAGCGCTTTTAACTATTTTGAACAAAATCGACTTTTCACAATTTTGATCAACGCTGAGAGGAAGGGGGAGGAAAAAGGCAATGGGCGGGGGCTGGCTGCCCTTTGATCACTCTTAAACATCCCCCTCAACATACCCTAAAAGGTTTCACTTAATACCGTACCTTCAGCCGTTCCTTAGATATTGCTAATACGTTCTTTTAACAGTCAGCATGGACGCAGTGGGTTTTGATTTTGGTTGACATCCCTCTTAACACTTCCTTAAACTTTCACATTAATGCCCCAAATTTTTTGGAGACTCAAGACCAAACAAGTCCCCATTTTCTAATAAAAAAAAACCTTATAGGTACACAATGAGGAACTTCCGTAACTTACAGCCCTTAGCCTGGGGGCCACGGAGGCTATGTCAACCCTGGAGGTAAAGTTATTTTAGCCTTTGGACTATTTTGAACAAGTTAGCGACCTCAAAATTTTATCGTATATCTTTTTGGGGCGTAGGTGAGAGGAGGAATCGGGTGAGGGAGGCGTGGGTGTAGGGCTCGTTGCACTTTGACCACTTATGACTCTTTAAAACGGCAATAAAACTATCAATTTCCAATTGAATAAGCCTCCTCCGAGGATTTTACAACCATTACTTCCATATGAACTGGCTCAGAAAAAAAAAAAAAAATGTTCATTGAAGCCTGATGACTCTTTACTATAGGCAACGCAAGAGCATTATCTCTGATATCGTAAGCAATGGTTACAGACTATGATCATCAAAGAATACCTATGATCTTTTTTTAGGAGTTGGGAGGAGAGTGGTTAGACATTAGTTGTGGAAAGGCTTGTTTGATATGCCTACTGGCGCGTTAAACAAATTAAAATAGTCTTTTGAAAAAAAAAATGTTACTGCTAAATACAGCAGTTTAGAATTACTGTTTTGCATCGTTGCCGTATATTTAACTTTTAACTTTGCCCCTTGAAAATCCTGTTCATTCCTGACACAATACAATCATTCGCATACAATCCCCCTTTCCATCCGAAAGGGGGATCGGAACATTTTTCCTAGATGAGAGGTTCAAAGTCGGAAAATTGCATTTTTTAAAATTCATAATTAAAAATAAAATTCAATTAAAACTGACCAAAATAATAAAAAAAAAAAAATTACTCAGCCGATTACAGAGGAAACTGCTATATAATATTATTAAAATTGCATTATGTAACAGACAATATAAAAATAATTTAAGGATTTTACTAACTTCAATAATCTCTTTCCATTTATGACAAAAACACTGTTTATTGCATCTTTTTGTCTGTAATTACAAATTCTTATTTCTAAATAATAAGTCTGTTTCAGTATGTATCTTTTAATTGTTAGACTCTTAAGACCTTTTTTTAGCTCGATAAGTTTGTGTAATTCTAAGTGAAAACTAAAGTACAGGCGGTAGGTCATTCAAAAATAAAATAAAAACGGGGATCATCTGTAAAGGCACAGCCACTCTAGGGACTCACACGGGGAAGGAGTTCAACGGGTTTGGGACCCAGCTCCTCCCAGAATCCTGCATTTTCCCAAATTCCTGAGCACTCCTTATTCAGTTTATCAACCCATTTTTTTTTATTATTATTATTGCCCCCTGCGCCTCAGCCACACCCATGTATTCTGAATCTAGGTGAAAAATACACAATAAGGTGGTTAGCTCATTAAAATAAAAATGAAAAGAAGGGTCATCAATAGAGTCACAACTGCATCCATGTCTTTTGTATTCGCCCCATTCATGAATCAGCTACAAAAGGCAGTTTTTATCCCTAGCCAGATTCTTTGTTAAACACCTTTTTTTAATTTTTGGTTACCATAGACCGTGGTTCGGTCTTCACTGCAACCATGATCATTGTGCTACTTAGAAGCTTTGCAACCATGATCATTGTAGTTCAGAAGGAAAATGGATACCTGAATAGACAAAAGAGGGCACTCCGCAAAAGCTTTTAAGTATCCTGAGATAACCCTTGGTTATTAACGAACAACGAAAGACACAAAGACAATTGAAAACCTACAAGACTAGGTACAAAGAGCATGCAAAACTGAGATTGAGCTCAAGCCCCTTTAATGAAAAGATCTTAAACCCAATCTAGCATTATTTGCAAAATCTGGGAGGGTTGTGAAGGTACTTGATAATAGAATGTTAGTTGCTCATTTTCCGACTAAAAGCTGCAGGGTATCAGGAATAGTAGTATATGCCCCTACAGAACCGATTGATGGAGGTAGTAGTGACTCAGATTAACTTCACTTACAGCTACAGGAACAAATAGACAGGGTCCCGGGTAGAAATATTCTACTTTATTAGATGATGTTAATGCCTGGGTTCGGTAGAAAATGGATAGATGTATCCTAGCCTAGCAAAATTTGGCAGTATTTGGTCGTAAAATGACCAATAGGTTAAAATGGTATAAACATGATGGTAAGACAGCTAACTTTAGTGATTAAGTTATTGTAAATTTAAAACTGGCAGGATCGAAACAAGATATTAGGGTATATAGGAGTACTGTCATTGACGTCAAAAGTAAAGATCGCTATCTAGTAATGTCTAGGGTTAATATAAAGCTGAAATTTAGGAAGGGTAACTACCTTCTGATTATGAGTTTGGTAGACCCCGGGATGAGAATTCAGAGAAACTTTTCAGGAACAGTTGAATACTAAACCGGAGAGTCTAAAATTTGAAAATATAGAAGATGGATGAAATAATTTTAGGAAAATAGTTTGTGAAGTCGCAGATGGTGTCTTAGGGAGGAAAGTTAGAAACACAGCTAGGAATATTAGCAAAAATGCTTTAAGGTTAACAGAGAGATCGAGGAGCTTACACAAGAAATATCAAAGTGATAGACCAATTAAAAATAATAGGAATATAAACAAAGTAGAAATAGTTTTAAACTAAGAATAAAAGAGGCGTGACGTGGAGGCCATGGATTAACCTCTTAAGGACTGGCCAGACGGCATAATGGTAGAATATTCTATTGGCAAGTTAAATATTTGAGAGAAAGCAGTCAATCTGGACATGTCTCAGTCAAATATAGGAACCAGGCCACTATTTGTGATAAGAAAGGAGATAAACATAGATGGGAAGAACACTTTGAAAAGGAGCTTAACCGCGATTAAGTTACATGAAAAGGTGTAGAAAAGAATGAAAAGGTTTGTGACACTTTTGAAGGGAAGGGAGATTTATTTTGCGAGGAAAAAATAGTGATAGTACTCAAACGATCAAAAATAATAAGGTCTCAGGTGCTGATAGAGTAGCAAATGAGTTTTTTAATATGACTGTTTTGAAATTAGAGCTAAATTACTGAACATTACGAATATGATCATGTAAAAATGGGAAGTAACTAACGAATTCGGGAAAACTTAAATTGAGCCCCTTTATAACAAAAGGCGATAAGAGCTAGTACAGTAACTGTAGAGGCATAGCTTGGTTTCTGTGGGAAGCAATTACTTACTATAATGATACTTTTGGACTTTGGATAAAGTTTGCTTTAGATAAAGTTCTTAGAGATGAAGAGTGGTTTTAGGAAGGGGGGAGGATGCGTCGACAAAATTTTCACTCTTAGATTAGTGATTGAGAAGTGCCTGAGCATTCAGACCACTTTAGTACTCAGTTTTAAAGATTATGAGCGAACGTTTGATTCATTCGATAAAAGAGCTTCAGTGAAACTCCCTTCCTTGTACCGTTGTACGGTATACCAGATAAACATATCACAGTGATTGGTGCTATATATGAGAATAACATTGCTGCGGTTAAGGTTGGAAATGAGTTTAGGAGCTGGTTTCGTATTGAAAAGAAGTAAAACAGGGTTGCGTTCTATCCCCATTTATATTGATTATTTTGATGGACACTGTCTTAGGGAGCAGAGCAAAGGCTAGAACACGGAACCACATGGCGAAGTAAAACTCTCCTAGACCTAGATTATTCTGATGATTTCAGCATCTTTGATCAAAGTGTTAGCAAAATGAAATACTTTTTTTAGGTTTTAAGGCTTTAGCAAGAATAGGCTTAAAAATTAATGTTAAGAAGACTAAGCCGCCAAGACGGGGAAGAAATGAAGATGAATAGGCGATGATGAACGACGAAAAGATTGTTCAACTGCACTGCTTCACTTACCTAGGTAGTATTATTAGTAAAGATGGTGAGCGCAGTGAAGATATTATAAGGAGAATCGCCAAGGCTCGTGGTGTTTTTTCACAATTAAAAAAAAAGTTTAGAAGAATAGGAATATATGCCTGCGAACCAAGATCAGAATACTAGAAGCCACAGTGTTGGTAATTGTCAAATATGACTCTGAAGCACGGGCACTCCAAAAGACGGAGAAGGATCTGCTAAATGTTTTTCAGAGAAATTGTCTACGGATTATTTTAGGTGCCCGTCTGACTTACCGCATTTCAAACATCCAGCTATACGAAAAATATGTTATGATCCCGTTCTCTAAAGGTAAAATGAGAGAAAGATTGAGATGGCTAGGACAAGTTCTGCGGATGAAAGATGACAGATTGCTAAAGATCGTCCTTGTCGGTGAATGGGGTGGGAGGTTGTCATAAGGAAAGGTTTTATGTCATTTTATGTTGTCATAAGGGAAATCGGAATTTCTTTGGAGGGTGCAATGAGGGAGGCTTTGAATAGATTGGGATGTAGGAGGAGCGTGTGTACCTGTGCTAGCCTCAAGCGGCTTGGCGGTGCAGTGAGTTGTTACTTGTAGTAATATTTTAAACAAATTATTAAATTCTAGATGACACATTTCTTGTGTTTATTTTATTATTTATTTTCTTCTACTTTTACTTTACACCAAAGATAAAGATTCACTTTCGCTAAAAAAAGGAACATGAGACATTTATTTTATTTTTTTTGCTTTTTACTTCTACTTTGCTTCAGTTTTTTAAGCTTTTTACAGTCGATTTTGCACTCTAATTAATTCAAATTAGATTTAAGCCGATTCATATTTGTATAATTCTTCTTAGTAACGAAGTAATGTCAGCAATTTTAATTTCAGCCATATCCATGACAAACCCCAGAAGGATTGCATATATTAGCATAATATATACTTGAATAAATTGCTTATGGCATCTTTGGTGTGTCTAAGTTTTGTCACCCTAAATCTCTTTTAAGAGAGCTGAACAATCCTAAGGAGCCGCAATGTGAAGGACGGATGGAGCCCATATAATTGGAGCCATATAAACAGATAAATTCTGAAGGAGCCATGTAAACTGTCGGAGCCCATGAATAGAACAGAAGTGAGGGATGGCAGACATTTTTGAAAAACCCAAAGAGAAACCTAAGGCCGCTGTTAGACAGGTCTTTTCCTATTAGATACCACTTTCACAAATTAAATATCACCTGAATAACCTAATGGCACAAAAGTGTTCACAACAGAGCATGAATATATCTACTAATTCATTGATGGTCGAGTCAACCACAACACTAGTCTTTCAACAGACAATAGCAGAGCAACAGACAATAGCACTGAGACATACAATAGCACCACTGGATTCACAGACAAGAGTAAAAGAAGAAAAAAAGGAGAACAGATAAAGCAGAAACAAAAGAATGCTCGGGTTAAAGGTAAGAATGTTGTGAAGTGAATATGGTGCGAAAGCCACGATAGAACCTTAATTTATATTGTAAGACCCATTGACAAAATACACTTACTGACTGAAATACTCTGACTTCCCCCATATAGAAAAATACATAATAAGACCATAAATTTAAAATGAAGAGGGAAGCTTATAGTAAATGAACACTTACCCTTGGAGAGAGTCAAGTTGCTGGTCACTGCTAGCCAAAACGGGACACATCTTTGGGGGTTTCCCTGTCAATTTGAATCTGACAATAAAGATGGGTTCAGAGAACTTCTTCTTAAACGACATTGCAGTTTTCTTTGGCTCCATGAATGGATCCACTTCGAATAACTGTAAAAGACGTGGGAGTTAAAATAAAGAAATAAAAGCCTAACAGTCAGGCATCTGCTGCATTACAAAAGGTTTACTAAACTCAATCCATTCATTTTGTTAATGAATTTTTTAAAAGGAATTTTAAAAAATCCTTTTAATTTTTTATAAATTGAATTTGAATTTTTTAATTATTATGAAGTCTTCAATTATAACATTATAATATTTAGTTATTCTGAAATTATTTAATTGGAGGTGATGAAACCTTCAATTTCATCACCAATAGCTCTTCTAAAGCTCCACTTAAATTTTCATTCTGAAGTTCATGCACATCATAACTACCTGAGCGTCCTCCTTCTTAAGTCTCTTCTTAAGATGATCATCTTCTTTTTTACGGCCAATAATATGTTATTGCTCAGGGCAACGAACTTTACCTGATAATTTGAATAAGAAGTGGGCAGAAATTCGGGATAATTTAAAGCTTTGGGGCAAGGGTGGACTCCGAGCCTTCTCCCCTCTACCTGCATGTCTTCGGTCTAGTGTACTATGATAGATCCATATTTTATGAATTGATGCAATAAGTCCACAGGATTACGCTTTAGCACCGCCAAGCACTCTTTAGAAACCACGGCACCATGTGCAGTAAGAAATCACGGCACCAGAAGCTTTTTCATCTCTAGAGGATCACTTAAAATTCTGTAAATCAGCTAAGTCGATATGCCCACAATCTCACCAGTCTCGTGTACCTTCGATTTTTTAGCTTCTAAACCGTGTTATGGATTCTTACAACCGTTTATTGAAGGAATTGTCAGTTGGATGATCTCAACTTGATTCATCCAAAACTACTCGTACGACTGCATTCAAATATAACCCAGATTTGTATTTTTGCATGAGATGGTGCCGATTCTCCCCGAACTTCTTCTAGTTTCAAGTCTATGTCATCATCGTTTTTGTTTTTTTAAATCGAGGGCTTAACAACTTCTATTAAATTCATTCCTTTTTCCAGAAACATATTTGCTCTCACTGACTGTCATACCTAAGCTACTAAATAGAGTAGGTTAACTCTTCGACAGTACGCATTTGAATGACAAAATATGAAAAATACCATTAATTGGATCTTTGTTATATGACTTTTTACCAAACTTCTTTAGCATTCCTTCATAAAAAATAAAGGAAATTATAAAGAAATTAAAAAAAGAATTCGAACATGTCAAAAGAACCACATTTTCTTCATCAGATTTTTCTTCAACTACTTATACTTACAACTCTTTACTACGCCACCAAGCCACCTAAGGCCAACACAGTTGCGCAAGCTCCTCCTATATTCCAATATCTCTTTTCGTAGCTTTTCTTTTTATCTTATCCCAAGAAATTCCGCTTCCTTTAAAAACTTTCTTATGACTCCTTCTCACCTCATTCGGCAACACCCTGTTTTTCGTTTGGCACTAGATAGATTGCCGAAAAGAATGATCTTTGGCGATCTGCCATCCTCTATTTGCAAAACAGGTCCGAGCCATCTCAATCTTTCTCTTATTATAGCCCAAGAAAGTGGGACAGAACTACATTTTCCCGTACAGCTTACTGTTTGAAATAAGACCAGTCCAAAGGTTATCCGAAACTATCCACAGAAAAACACTCAGGAAAACATCTAACCAATCCTACTGTGTCTTCTGAAACAGTCACGTTCCAGAACCATGCCTGACCACTGCCATCACCAATATTCTAATCTTGATTCGCAGACTTAACTATTTACTAAAATCGCTCCATACTTCACCTTATCCAAAAATCATATTCATAATCGTCAGTAGTTTATCCCGAACTTCGCAACCGCCATATTTAAAAAATCGTTTACCACATTATCAGCACCTGGGGTCTTATTATTTTTTAATCCTTTTAGTACTGTTTCCAACTTTTCCTCGTAAAGCAAATGTTGCTTCAATTCCAAATAGTCGCAAACCTCTTCGTTCTTTTCTATATCCTTTCCATATAATTTTCTACACATTTTCAACTGTATCACGGTTTAACACATTCCTAAATATTCTGCCTATGTTTCCTTAACACTTTCCTTATAACTAATTGAAGCCCCATTTTTATCTTTAACTGGGAAAAGTCCATACTAACTACTTCCTCTCAATTTCTTGAAATGCCGATACAATGTTAACTAAAACATACTTTCAGATATTTTACATATTCTATACGTACTTTTACACATTTTAAACGTAGCATATTTTACTCAAATATTATAATTTTACAAGTATAATACAAAACGTCACCTACTATATTTTTCACCCCTCTCGCTAACTTTTAAAAAATACCTGTTTTTGAATAACAGGAAAACATCTGTCATTGAAAAAGTCTAAAGAACAACAAAATTACCCCATTCCTACATTTTGAAAAACAAATATGTTTTTTGCACCTTCACTAAAAAATCTTTTACTCCACCCCCTAATTTTTTGTGAATTGGCAACCCCATAGAATATACATTGTTAAGACACTGTCTCTTCTTGTTTGAAATGTTTACTATTTCATCATCTAAGCAGCATTGAAGAAAATTGACAATCACAGAATGTTGTTTGTCAATGTAATTAATTACCAAAAGAATACCAATTAAATTTAAAAAATGGTAATTAAATTAATTACCAAAAGAATAAGCAACATATTTTACCAGCTTCAAAAACAAAAAAGGGCACCCAAGTTACCATCTCAGTCAATATGAAACAGGTAAAGTTGGCTAAATTGTGTTTTTTGAGTATGTATAATAAGCAATACCTAGCTTTTGCCAATTGCACTTATGTTATCATGGGTGCAGTAGCTGCATCCTAGTAAAGGACAAACCACGCCCCATAGTAACAAAAATTAAAAAAAGCCTTTAAAAAATCGCAAGTATGAAATAATTGTCATTTCTAGCTGATTCAGAAATGGTAGCCATTATCTAAGTTAGTCTTAATAATAAAGTTGTTATTTTGAAAACAAGTTTCAGGAAATTAAAAAAAAAATTATCGCCTGAAACCACTAAAAATGAATAAATAATTGAAATAAATAAATAATAAAATATAGTAAAATAATAAAAATTATAAAATTATATTAAAAAATATAATATTTATGTATCTATATATATAAAAATAAGTTGTATGTTTGTGTGTTTGTCCGCATATGACGTCATTATAAGTATATAAGGCTTTGTATATGACGTCATTATAAGTATATAAGGGGGCGATTCAAAGAGAAATTTCAGTATAAATCCTATAATGGCAGAAGAAACAGCCGAGGAAGCTGCTCAAAGAGTTAATTCAAAGAGAAATTTTAGTATAAATCCTACAATGGCAGAAGAAACAGCCGAGGAAGCGGCTCAAAGAGTTAATGCCAAAAGGCTTGCGGCTAAAAGAGAAAGTAAGAAAAGAAAGCGTGCCGAGGAATCCCAAGAACAACGTGAAAACAGGCTTGCGTCTCAAAGAGAAATTACCAAAAAATCGTGCCGAGGAATCACAAGAACAACGTGAAAACTGGCTCGCGGCTCAAAGAGATAATACAAAAAGAAAGTGTGCCGAGGAATCACAAGAGCAACGTGAAAACAGGCTTGAGGCTCAAAGAGAAATTACCGAGAAAAATCATGCCGAGGAATCACAAGAACAACGTGAAAACAGGCTTGTGGCTCAAAGAGATAATGCCAAAAGAAAGCGTGCCGAGGAATCACAAGAACAACGTGAAAAAAGGCTTGCGGCTCAAAGAGATAATGCCAAAAGAAAGCGTGCCGAGAAATCACAATGGCAACGTCAAAATTGTCGCCTGGCATTCAGGTACAGCCCAGTCGATGATTATAGCTTGAGTAGATGTGTTCCAAATCCGGACTATGTCTAAAATTTGTCCCTATTGCAAGGCCTTGAAATTTAATGGAGAAACAATGGGAATGTGTTGCGCCTCAGGAAAAGTTAAATTTCCTCAACTGGCTGCACCACCGGAGCCATTGAAGACTTTATGACGTTACAGACTGGGACACCGGGACACAAATGACGACCGGGAAACAAGGAATATAAATGACGACCGGGACACTCAAAGAGAAATTACAGACTGGGACACCGGGACACAAGGAATACAAATGACGACCGGGACACAAGGAATACAAATGACGACCGGGACACAGGGACACAACTACAACGGGGACGCCGGAAGGGCACAGGGGGGATATATAAATGACGACGGGGACACAGGAAATATTCGATTAGCAACCACCATCAACAAAGCTCAAGGGCAATCATTAGAAAAATGCGGTATAGATCTGAATACGGATTGTTTTCCCATGGACAATTATATGTTGCATGTTCAAGAGTCGGTAAACCTGACAATCTATTTATATGCACAGACAATGGGACAGCGAAGAATATTGTATATTCGCAAGTTTTACGTAGTTAAAAACGTATATATATATATATATATATATATATATATATATATATATATATATATATATATATATGTATATATATATATATATATATACGTTTTATATATATATATATATATATATATATATATATATATATATATATATATATATATATATACTAGCTGTTGGGGTGGCGCTTCGCGCCCCGCCAACAGCCAACAAGCCCCCCCGCGCGCGTAAGTCGTTACGCGCCATATTAGTTACGCGCCATTGTAGTTGTGTCCCTATGTCCCGGTCGTCATTTGTGTCCCGGTGTCCCAGTCTGTGATTTCTCTTTGAGTGTCCCGGTCGTCATTTATATCCCCCTGTGCCCCCCGGCGTCCCCGTTGTAGTTGTGTCATTTATATTCCCTGTGTCCCGGTCGTCATCCCGGTATACATTCGTTTTTGAATTGGTATATAAATTTTTAATTTTTTCCCTTTTTTTCCTTTTAGTTTTTTTTTATTGGTTTTGACCTTTTTTTAGGTTTTTTAGTTTTTTTCTTTTTTCTTTTTAGTTTTTTTGAAGTTTTTATCTTTTTAGTTTTTTTATTTTTATTTATATTTTTTTAGTTTTCTTTTTCTCCTTTATTTTTCAGTTTTTTTCCTTTTTTTAGGTTTTTTTTTTCTTTTTTAGTTCTTTTAGTTTTTACCTTTTTTAGTTTTTTTAGTTTTTTAGAGGAAATTTTTTTTTAGTTTTTTTCCTTTTTTTCTTTTTAGTTTTTCATTGGTTTTTACCTTTTTTTTTAGCTTTTTTAGTTTTTTTTCGTTTTTTCTTTTTACTTTTTTTTTTAGTTTTTATTTTTTTTATTTTTTTTTATTTTTATTCTTAATTTTATTAGTTTTCTTTTTCTCTTCTATTTTTCAGTTTTTTCCTTTTTTTTAAGTTTTTTTTTAGTTTTTAGTTTTTTTGTTTTTTTAGTTTTTTTAGTTTTTTAGCTTTTTTATTTTTTTCATTAGTTTTTAGTTTTTTTTTGTAGTTTTTGCCTTTTTTTAGTTTTTTCAGTTTTTTTTTTAGTTTTTAGTTTTTTACCTTTTTTAGCCTAACCAGGATTTGAACCTGGGACCTTCATTCTCCGTTCTTACACCCTCTCTCACCGAGTGACTACTCCAGCATGTTCATTTTGGTGTTTTAAATGGTATATTATTAACCAAATTAATGTGTTTTACAATATACTAAGCATCGTCATAACAAAAATGACGACAACTAATTTCATGACGTCAGCCGACACAGAAACATGACGTCACCTGATCCACAGATCCACAGACAGACAACTTATTTTTATATATATAGATATATATAAATAAGTTGTCTGTGTGTCGAGTGACGTCATGTCATCAGGTCGTCATGTCGTCATTATGACGATGATGTCATTAAAGGTATTTAAGACATTCGTTCACGGAAAAATGTTTAATTGTAAAATGACTGAAGAACCTACAATGTCAACAGCCGAGGAAGCTGCTCAAAGAGTCTATGCCAAAAAACTTGCTGCTGATAGAGAAAGTAAGAAAAGAAAGCGTGCCGAGGAATCACAAGAGCAACGCGAAACCAGACTTGCTGCTAAAAGAGAAAGTGAAAAAAGAAGGCGTGCCGAGGAATCACAAGAACAGCAAGAAACAGGCTTGCGGCTGATAGAGAAAGTATGAACAGAAAGCATGCCGAGGAATCACAAGAGCAACGCGAAACCAGACTTGCTGCTAAAAGAGAAAGTGAAAAAAGAAGGCGTGCCGAGGAATCACAAGAACAGCAAGAAAACAGGCTTGCGGCTGATAGAGAAAGTAAGAAAAGAAAGCGTGCCGAGGAATCACAAGAGCAACCTGAAAATTATCGCCTGGCATTCAGGTACAGCCCAGTCGATGATTATAGCTTGAGTAGATGTGTTCAAATCGGGACTATGTCTAAAATTTGTCCCTATTGCAAGGCCTTGAAATTCAATGGTGAAACAATTATATATAAATGACGACCGGGACACAGGGATTGTTCGAAGAGAAATTACAGACCGGGACACCGGGATTATAAATGACAACCGGGACACTCAAAGAGAAATTACAAACTGGGACACCGGGACACAAATGACGACCGGGACACAGGGAATATAAATGACGACCGGGACACAGGGACACATCATTAGAATAATGAGGTATAAATCTGAATTTTGATTGTTTTTCCCATGGACAATTATATGTTGCATGTTCAAGAGTCAGTAAACCTGACAATCTATTTATATGCACAGACAATGGGACAGCGAAGAATGTTGTATATTCGCAAGTTTTACGTAATTAAAAACATATATACATATATAACATATATAAAAAACATATATATATATATATATATATATATATATATATATATATATATATATATATATATATATATGTGGCTATGCTGTTTGACCTATGTGATTGTATGGATGAGTAGGGTTAAGGCCTCATTCAAGTGCTGGTCTATATTAATCACTAATTTAGGAAAACAGTCTTACTTTTCTCCTTCTGTCTCTGTTTTTTTTTTTTTTTTTTTTTTTTTTTTTTTTTTTTTTTTTTTTTTTTTTTTTTTTTTTTTTTTTTTTTTTTTTTGTGTGGGCTGTTGCATTGGTGATTTCTCTTTCCATGATATATATATATATCTCTATTCAGAGGTGGGACACAGGGACACAACTACAATGGCGCGTAACTAATATGGCGCGTAACAACTTACGCGCGCGGGGGGGGGGGCTTGGGGGAGGGGGCGAAGCGCCCCCACCAACTAGGTGTTGGGGTGGCGGGAAACACCACCCCAACAGCTAGTATATATATAAAAATAAGTTGTTTGTCTGTGGGTCTGTCGAGTGACGTCATGTCATCATGTCGTCATGAAGTTAGTTGGCGTCATGTTTG
Source organism: Artemia franciscana (assembly GCF_032884065.1). Lineage (NCBI taxonomy): Eukaryota > Metazoa > Arthropoda > Branchiopoda > Anostraca > Artemiidae > Artemia > Artemia franciscana. Next base: position 47,931,706 of record NC_088875.1, read on the forward strand.
TTATGACGATGACGTCATTAAAAGTATTTAAGAAAATCGTTCAAAGACAAATTTTTAATTGTAAGAAGATCGTGGACGGAAAAATATTTAATCGTAAAATGACTGAAGAACCTACAATGGCAACAGCCGAGGAAGCTGCTCAAAGAGTCTATGCCAAAAAACTTGCGGCTGATAGAGAAAGTAAGAAAAGAAAGCGTGCCGAGGAATCACAAGAACAGCAAGAAAACAGGCTTGCGGCTAAAGAACGCAAAACCGCGCAGTTAGATGAAAAATCCACCTGGACAGCGAGAGTCAAAACATATCAAAACTGAAAATGATAGCGATGATGATTGGGTTTGGGATTTTGACTTGGATAAGGTCATCAATGCCTACCAGATTTTAGTTAAAAAAAACAAAGGTTCGGCGATATGTATTTCATAGTGACGCTGAAAAATAAAGAAGAAAAAGAAAACTGAAAAAAGAAAAAAGGTAAAAAACTAAAAAGAAAAAACACTCAAAGAGAAATTAGAGACCGGGACACAAATGACGACCGGGACAGAGGAATATAAATGACGACCAAAGAGAAATTACAGACTGGGATACCGGGACACAAATGACGACCGGGACATAGGGAATATAAATGACGACCAGGACACAGGTATTTAAGAATATCGTTCAAAGACAAATTTTTAATTGTAAGAAGACCGTTGAAAGAGAAATTTCTAATTGTAAAATGACTGAAGAACCTACAATGGCAACACCCGAGGAAGCTGCTCAAAACGAATGTATTCAAGCCGAAGTAGCTGAGTTGGTAAAGCGTTATGTTTCAGGTTCTAGGTCCGAGAGGCTCCAGGTTTGAACCTTGGCTTTAGCATTAATACAAAAGAAGAAAAAAACTAAAAAAAGGTAAAAACTAAAAAAAAACTCAAAAGAAAATACTAAAAAAACTAAAAAAAATAAAAAAAATAAAAAAAAAGTAAAAAACTAAAAACTAAAAAAGAAAAAAAAACTAAAAAAAAGGTAAAAACTACAAAAAAAAACTAAAAAGAAAAAAAACTAAAAACTAATAAAAAAACTAAAAAAACTAAAAACTGAAAAAGAAAAAAACTAAAAAAAGGAAAAAAGCTGAAAAATAAAGGAGAAAAAGAAAACTAAAAGCCGGGACACAGGAAATATACATGACGACCGGGACACTCAAAGAGAAATTACAGACTGGGACACTGGGACACAAATAACGACCGAGAGATATAAATGACGACCGGGACACTCAAAGATAAATTACAGACCGGGACACCGGGACACAAATGACGACTGGGACACCGGGACGCTCAAAGAGAAATTACAGACTGGGACACTGGGACACAAATGACGACCGGGATACTGGGAATATAAATGACGACCGGGACACAGGGACACAACTACAACGGGGATGCCGGGGGCACAGGGGGATATATAAATGACGACGGGGACACAGGGAATGTTCGATTAGCAATCACCATCAACAAAGCTAAAGGGCAATAAAGCTAAAGGGCAATCATTAGAATATGAGGTATAGATCGGAATACGGATTGTTTTTCCATGGACAATTTTATGTTTCATGTTCAAGAGTCGGTAAACCTGACAATCTATTTATATGCACAGACAATGGGACAGCGAAGAATGTTGTATATTCGCAAGTTTTACGTAGTTAAAAATATATATATATATATATATATATATATATATATATATATATATATATATAATATATATATATATATATATATACCTATCTATATTCACAGGTGGGAGACAGCGACACAACTACAATGGCGCGTAGCTAATATGGCGCGTAACGACTTACACGCGCAGGGGAGGGGGGGGGGGGATGGGGGGGGGGGGGTTGCGTTGGGGGCTTGGGGGGGGGGGTGTTTGGGGGGGGGGGTGCGAAACACCACACCAACAGCTAGTATATTATAAATATATTAAAAAATATATAATAAAATAATAATAAAAATAAATAAATAATAAATAAAAAATAAATCGCCTGAAACCACTAATAATGGTGCCGGACGGAAACAAAAAGTACACCATTGTAACTCTTGTGATGATAAAAATGAAGCGTCTGAGCCGGCTTAGAGCCTGACAGCAAGAAATCCTTGCGACTTCCAGTTGAGCGGAAGCTTTTGTGCAATCCTGAGTCATTACATGATTTTCACAATTAGACAGACGTGTCATAATTAAGACAGACTTAAATGTTTCTGGAACTTCATTTCTGCTTCACTCCCTTAAGGCCTACTTGCGGTAAATTTTACTCATTTTCAAACTCCTAATCGAAGAAGTGAATTAGAAAAACAACGGATCTACGGTCAGTAGTAGTAAGAAGAGAAGAAGAAAAATCTAACCATCATTTTCAACCGTATACAACAAGGTGTACTTAATGTTGAAAAGGGGGAAAAAATTTATCATAAATGTTTGAGAAAAAGGAAAGAATACAAAATCAGCAGAAGTAAAAAGAAAAAATCAGACCAATATATTCATTTACTACTCTATGTAAAAAAAAAAAAAGAAAGCTGAATGTACTTCCAATGATTTGCTCCTCAAAACAACATATTAGAACTGACAAGAGGATAACACAGGCGATTCACGCCTTATTATGTACTAGATAGATCGGCTAACAACATTCTTGGAAAGCTTTTTTTTCAATATTTAAGATTAAGTAAAATTTGCCCTCATAGCCTAGCCTGTTTAAATATCATTATTCTTCTGATTATTATTCCTCTATGATTGGGTCTGTCTATGATTTAGATACTTTGTTCCAATTTCAATAGATTAAAGGTAAAATGCGCATTTGTGAGGTGTTTGAAAAACAGCTTTGTTATGTGCCGTACATCTGCTTCGTAAGGGGGTTATCCCATCGAATTCATCGAAGTATTTTCTCTTTTTTCTTCTTGCTGGCCATAGAACCCTTGTTTTCAATATTTAGCTCTTAGATTTTGTCACGGTAGGCTAGTTCAGCTTTCATCTTTAAGTTAACGTCCTAATAATATGCAAATTAAAGAAAAACATCTTACTTTGCACTTGTTAAAAAAACTTCCTATATCAACATCGTTTCCGTAAGAATGAAATTCGTCTTTAAGTCTCTCAAATTTAGCATCAAATGATGGGTACTCTTCTGGAAGTTGTTGAAATTTCTTCGGAAGATCTTCGAGTTTGGAAAACCATTCAACTTTGGCTCGAAACTTGTAGTTTTTCGTATTATCTAGAAACAAGATATTTTCCTTTTTACCACCAGATAAAAGTAAATGATAAAAAAAGCAGTCAGTAAATAATTGTGACCTGAGAAACAACGGTGAAATAGCCTCTCAGCCTAAAAAGACGGGCATAAGAAAATAACGCAGTGTTCGCAATTTAATGACGATTTCAAAAATTTGAAACCAGAAAGACATATGCAATAGTGGCAGGTGTATTCTATTTTGCGAAAATGATTCTTCATATATTTGAATTACTTTATTCCATCTCAGGCATGTACAAAAGGGGGTCCGTACTCTCCCCTCAGCATCGGAACATTTTAAGATTTCGTTTGCATTTCCTATGTATTAAATATTTTATAACTTCGAAGACCACACTGCCTTTCCATGACGAAAGTAAAACAGTTCAAAATATGGATGAAACCTTTTAATTGACAGTGAACAGACATAAAATTATTTAACCGGATATTTCGAACACATATACAATGTTCATCATCAGCAGCAAAAACTCAGCAGTACTGCTGATGATGAACACTGTATATGTGTTCGAAATATCCAGTTAAATAATTTTATATTCGTTCGCTGTCAATTAAAAGGTTTCGTCCCTATTTTGAACTGTTTCACTTTCATTAAATATTTTGATACAATTCTCCTATTTCCTGCACTTTTCACCATCAAAATCCTATGTATATGACTGCAACAGCTCAATCATATTTTGCTTTTTTAGCGTTTTCTTTACGAAAGACTTAGTTTACATGAATGTAAAGACAAGACTGAAAAACAGCTAGACTTTTTTCTAGTTGAAAAATGTCCAACATTAATGTTTATCTAGGCCAAGCAATTATTTGTATAGGCTGGGAGATAGTTTTCCAGTGTCTGTGTAAATACCATACATTTTGAATTGATCTTGAAGCCAAGCGGGATAAAGATTAAAAAAATAAATCTAAAGTAGTCGCTAAAAAAAAATTGTCTCATTAAACGAAATTACTGAAGGTAGGTACTAATTTTAGGTACTTATTATTTATTCCACAAATTCTCATTTTAGCTGGCGTTTACAAGATGAAAGCAGTAATGCTAGAAATCAGGGGTGTAATTGGATACGAGGCAGAAGGGGGGCAACTACCCCCCAGACTTCGGTCCCTTGAAATTTTGTTTCTTGAAAAATGTTGTCAAAACTAAGATAAGCCTGCATAATTCAAGTATTCACAAAAATGAATCTGTGTTCTTTAGTATATCTTTACCTTCTGGTCCTTATGGTACTATATGGCTCATTTTTCAGCTTTCACTGTAACTGACTCCAACTTTGCCCCCCTCCTTCGGGATTTTGACGAAGTTATACCACTGTTAAAAATTGGCACATAAGATCAGATATTCTAGTGGAAATTAGCATAAATTGAGCGAAATATTTATCTTTGTGAGATTTTGCTCTTTGTAGAATTTTTTTTTAGACGTTCTCCTAAAGATAATTTGATTATTTTCTACTTTTAAAGTACGTCGTCATTTTCGATTACAAAATTGAATTTTTGAAAGAATCTGCAGGATATTGTAATATATGACGAGAAAAACTACAATGCAACAGAAAATGGGAATTGATCAGAATTAATGGCCTATGAGGCTATGTTTTTAAAAACCATGATGCTTAAAAGAAAGATAGAGGCATGCAAGGCTAACACAGTTTTCTTTTTTTTAATTATGCGCCCCGTACACAGGAGGCTTTCGGAACCCTTGTTTGGGGAATCTTGAAGATTCAGCGGGATTGTGATTGTGTTCTTAACCATAAATACTTACTCTCCAGTTAATGGCTAAAACAACCTAAAAATTTTCCCACAGGCTAAACCCCGCCAACCCCGCCTCTAAACCCAACCCAACCCCGCCTCTATTTGAGTCAAAATACTAGGTACGGTGGTGCTTATACAAATAAGGAACTTATTGTTTTATTCTATGCAGAGGTAATTTATTTGTGTCTTAATCTCGTCACAATAGAATTTTTTCAATACTACAAATAGGTCACAGAGATTGCATTTGTAGGTATTGCATGAAAGTTAAAGATTTTACCTGTGATGTGATGGAGGCCCTGTCACTAATAAGCAGGACCACCATTAAGGGTTGGGACTCCCCCTTTTAAAGGTCCTCAGAAAGGACTTTTTTCGGGCGAAGCCCGACAAAAGTCGCTATCTTCCGGCGCAACGTGAAGTTTCTGGAAGGGTAACTTACTAATTCATGTGCGTGAAGTCGACAGAAACCTATTGGCCCATAAAAAAACGACTAGTCGAGCGGAGCCCAACAAAACTTGGTATTTTGTCGGTCCAATGTAATGTCATAAAAGACTTTCGTG